>NW_025960903.1:0-132360 GCF_023159225.1 Perognathus longimembris pacificus | reverse complement strand
GGGTGGGAGGGGAGAGGGGAGAGGGGAGGGGGCCCAGGGGTGGGAGGGAGCCTAGGGGTGGGAGGGAGAGGGGGTGGGGTCCCAGGGGTGGGAGGGGAGAGGGGAGGGGGCCCAGGGGAGGGGGGAAGGTGCCCAGGGGTGGGAGGGGAGGGGGGAGGGGTCCCGGGGTGGGAGGAGAGGTGGGAGGGGGGCCCAGGGGTGAGAGGGGAGAGGGGAGGGGGCCCAGGGGAGGGGGGAGGTGCCCAGGGGGTGGAGGGGAGGGGGGAGGGGTCCCGGGGTGGGAGGAGAGGTGGGAGGGGGCCCTGGGGTGGGAGGGAGGGGGGAGGGGGCCCTGGGGTGGGAGTGCAGGTGGGAAGGACCCGGGGTTCTGCCGGGTCACTCGGCACCCTCTGCTACTTGGAAGCCCCCTGGGGGCCTGCCTGCAGGAGGACGCGTGTCGGATGAGGTGGCCACGTCCACTGAGGGTCTGTGGAGACCCTGACGCGGCCTGCCTCCGCCTCCCTCGTTGCCGCCCGCAGGGCTGGTGGGCCAGAGCTCCTGGCTGCAGGAGAGTCTGCTCCGGCTGGTGGCCTCTCACAGTAACGCAGCCACAGCCTACCAGTGCGCCCTGGACCTCTCCTTGCCCGAGGAGCGGCTACCGGCTTTCGTCGCTGCGAAGGTCCACCAGCTCAAGCTGCGGGGGAGGTAAGCACCCCAGCTGAGGCGGAAGTCCGGCTTCAAACAGCCCCGTCCTGGGGTGGCAACTCTACAAGCCACATAGCCTACCCTGCTTCAAACAGCCCCGTGCTGGGTGGCAAATCTACAAGCCACATAGCCTACCCTGGGCTCTGGGGCCAGGCTGAGGATAGCCGGTGCCCGGGAGCCAGCTGCCCGTGGCCTAGAAAAGTGGAAAGCTCCCTCGGCCCCAGGGGAGATGCCGGGGTGCTGGACCAAGCAGTAGGGAGCAGAACCCCTGGAGCAGGCCCGGTTTCCTGCCCTAGACAGTCCCCCGTCCCCTCACAGGCCCCCCTGGGACCCAGTAGAGGAGAGCGCCCAGCCCCAAGGCCTAGGGCAGGAGTTCCACAGCTCTGCCCTCCCAGGATGATCAAGGTGGACCGGAGACTGGAGGAGCCCCACGACGCCCGGAAGGAAAAGTATTATCAGCTGTCCATCCCCAGGGAGAATATCCACCTGCTGGCCTCCTGGGAGGACCTGGCCGGGCAGGAGGCCCGGCCTGCTGCAGGTGGGTACCCAGCTGGCTCTTGCAGCATGCCGCTGGCGGGAGCCACCGTGTCCGGGATTCTGGGTACTGTGTGTGTAGGCAGGCGTCTGTCCCACCACGCATGCCTTGTTTCCCCCTCCCCCCCACACACCCTAGGGCACCACAGAGCAGCTGCTTTCAAAAGCAGAGCTGGGGACGGCCTGGGGGCTGGCAGTTGCAGGCTACCAGGCCAACCCCGAGAGTGCCCAGGCCTGAAAGGTGGGTGGACACCTGCCGGCAGCCATTCTCCTCTGCCCCGAGGCCGGGCCATCTGCCCTGGACAGTCAGGCCTGCAGATCCTACAAAGCTGTGTCTCCAGGGCCCTGTGCCCTCCCAGGCAAGGGTCCCTGTGGGTGCAGGCTGCTCGTGCCCCGGTCGCACCCGCCTTTTCCTGTCCACAGCCCGGCCGAGTGGTTGGAGTGGACGTGGAGTGCGTGCTTTCGTTTGTGACCGAGGACAGGCACCAGATGTCACTCGTGCAGGTGGCCGATGAGGACCATGTGTTCCTGCTCGATGTGCTGGCGCTCCTGCAGCCACCAGGGGGGCAGGGGGCACAGGCCTTCTCCCGCATGGTGTCCGGCTCTTCTCAGATGCCTCCATCACTAAGCTGGGTAAGTCCGGCCCCGGGGTGAACGTGTCAGAGGGAGCAGGTGCCGCACCCTAAGCCAGTCCCTCCCTCGGTACACCCTCCCCCCGAAATGGAGCTGTGTCTACCCATGTCTTCGGGCTTCTCTAGCACTGACGGCCCCTTCGCGTAGGTTATGGCTTGGCAGCAGACCTGCAGCAGCTGGGCACTGTCTGTCCCTCCTTGGTCGGCATGGAGAAGCAGATCTGTAGCATTGTGGACCTGCAGCCTGTGCACAATCAGGTCAGTGCAGCAGGCAGCCGGGCCCTGCTGGCCCCGGCCGCTTGGCTCCCTGCCCGCAGACCCCGAGTGGGGCCTTCCACCAGGCCAGCCGAGGCCACCACAGCAGGAATGGCCAGCTCTTCTCCCTGACTAGACTTCTCTCAGCAGAGCCCCAGGGGGCACGCCTGCCTGCAGGGCACAATGCAGTGTCCCCGAGGGTGGAGGGCACGGCCTGGCACAGGTACTGGGAGTCTGGCCTGTGGCACTTTCCCAGAACTGTGACCTGGCAGGTGCCCTGAGGAGGTGCCGTGTTTACTATGGAGGCCTGGGGATGGGGCAGGAGGCAGGGGCCACCCTCACTGTGTCCTCCCCTTCTCTCTCCACACTGGCCGAGGTACAAAGACAGAGACTCCCCGGTGCAGGGTAGAGTGGGCAGGGAGACGGCAGCAGCCACCCTCACCGCAAGACGTAGGCCTCACCCTACAGGGCTCTGTTTTGGCAGATGCAAGAGATGGGTGTGGCGGTGCCCACCACAGGGGACAGGACAACGAGTCCACGCGGCCTGAGCCTCCTGGTACAGCAGGTGCTGGGTACACCCCTGGACAAAACAGAGCAGCTCTCCAACTGGAGCCGGCGGCCGCTCCAGGAGTCCCAGCTTCTCTATGCAGGTGGGAAGGGGAGGCGGGAAGGCGGGGCCCGGGGCCTCGGCATCCCTCCCGTCCCCAGCCCTCCGTGACCACGACATGGGTGGGTTCTGTCCACCCAGCTGCTGATGCCTACTGCCTGCTGGAGGTGTACCATGCCCTGGGCAGAGGCCTCCCGCCCTTCCCCCACCAGAGGGCCCTGGGGCCGCAGCCAGACACCTGTGAGCAGCCAGAGGCCAGGGCCCCAGGGTCCCAGACCATCAGAGGCCACAGCAGCACCGGGGCAGGTGGGTGAAGACCTCAGGGACTAGGTGCAGGAGGACGAGGGTGCTAAGCACGCCCCTGAGGCTCCTCGGGGCTCTACATCAGGATTCGTAGGAGTGAGCAAGCCCAGGGAGTGTGCCCCTGCTCCCTCCATGAAGAACAGCGGAGACTGCC
The DNA here is from genome assembly GCF_023159225.1 of Perognathus longimembris pacificus. Lineage (NCBI taxonomy): Eukaryota > Metazoa > Chordata > Mammalia > Rodentia > Heteromyidae > Perognathus > Perognathus longimembris. The sequence continues at coordinate 129,191 of NW_025960903.1, read as the reverse complement.
TGGCAGTGGGCCTCTTGTCATGCTAGGCCTGGTATGTTCCCTCAGAGTGGTAAGGAACAGCACCTGGCACATCCCCACAAGAGCCTCGCCAAGTCTGGTGTACACACAGTCACCCCCTCTCTAGTGTACACAGTCACCCCCTCTCTAGTGTGCACAGTCACCCCCTCTCTAGTGTACACACAGCCGCCCCTCTCTAGTGTACACACAGCCACCCCCTCCCTAGTGTACACACAGTCACCCCCTCCCTAGTGTACACAGCCACCCCTCTCTAGTGTACACACAATCACCCCCTCTCTAGTGTACACAGTCACCCCCTCTCTAGTGTACACACAGTCACCCCCTCTCTAGTGTACACACAGTCACCCCCTCTCTAGTGTGCACACAGGCACCCCCTCTCTAGTGTACACAGTCACCCCCTCTCTAGTGTACACACAGTCACCCCCCTCTCTAGTGTACACACAGTCACCCCCTCTCTAGTGTGCACACAGTCACCCCCTCTCTAGTGTACACAGTCACCCCCTCTCTAGTGTACACACAGCCACCCCCTCTCTAGTGTACACACAGTCACCCCTCTCTAGTGTGCACACAGTCACCCCCTCTCTAGTGTACACACAGCCGCCCCTCTCTAGTGTACACACAGCCGCCCCTCTCTAGTGTACACACAGTCACCCCTCTCTAGTGTACACACAGTCACCCCCTCTCTAGTGTACACACAGTCACCCCCCTCTCTAGTGTGCACAGTCACCCCCTCTCTAGTGTACACACAGTCACCCCCTCTCTAGTGTACACACAGTCACCCCCTCTCTAGTGCACACACAGTCACCCCTCTCTAGTGTACACAGTCACCCCCTCTCTAGTGTACACACAGCCACCCCCTCTCTAGTGTACACACAGCCACCCCCTCTCTAGTGTACACACAGTCACCCCCTCTCTAGTGTACACACAGTCAACCCCCTCTCTAGTGCACACAGTCACCCCTCTCTAGTGTACACAGTCACCCCCTCTCTAGTGTACACACAGTCACCCCCTCTCTAGTGTGCACACAATCACCACCCTCTCTAGTGTACACACAGTCACCCCCTCTCTAGTGTGCACACAGTCACCCCCCTCTCTAGTGTGCACACAGTCACCCCCCTCTCTAGAGTGCACACAGTCACCCCCCTCTCTAGTGTGCACAGTCCACCCCTCTCTACTGTACACAGTCACCTCCTCTCTAGTGTACACATAGGCACCCTCTCTCTAGTGTGCACAGTCACCCCCTCTCTACTGTACACAGTCACCTCCTCTCTAGTGTACACACAGTCACCCCTCTCTAGTGTGCACAGTCACCTCCTCTCTAGTGTACACACAGTCACCCCTCTCTAGTGTGCACACAGTCACCCCCTCTCTAGTGTACACAGTCACCCCCTCTCTAGTGTGCACAGTCACCCCCTCTCTAGTGTACACAGTCACCCCCTCTCTAGTGTGCACAGTCACCCCCTCTCTAGTGTACACACAGTCACCCCTCTCTAGTGTACACACAGTCACCCCCTCTCTAGTGTGCACACAGTCACCCCCCTCTCTAGAGTGCACAGTCACCCCCTCTCTAGTGTACACACAGTCACCCCTCTCTAGTGTACACACAGTCACCCCCTCTCTAGTGTGCACACAGTCACACCCTCTCTAGTGTACACAGTCACCCCCTCTCTAGTGTACACAGTCACCCCCTCTCTAGTGTACACACAGTCACCCCCTCTCTAGTGTACACACAGCCACCCCCTCTCTAGTGTACACAGTCACCCGCTCGCTAGTGTGCACCACAGTCACCCACTTCCTTAGTGTACACTCCCCAAGGGCGTCCCTGAACCCCTCGCTGCCCTCTGCCCTCTGCCCCTCCATGTGCAGTTCCCAGTGCAGGTCTCGCTTTGTAGCCCGAAGCTGGGCGGGCCTCATGCCCACAGCCGCCTTGGCCCGTTGCAGGTCCCCGTGTGCACCGAGGAGGGTGCCGCTGCCCCTCAGGTCGCTGCCCGGGCCTTCCGCGTGGTCTGCGACAGCATGCTGCAGGGACTGGCACGGAGCCTGCGCTCCCTAGGTGTGGACGCAGTTGTGCTGGGCGACCGTGAGGACCACAGCCAGCTGGCTGAGGTAAGCAGGCCCCCGGGGACCCAGCGCTCACCCCGCCTGCCCATCCACGGTGCCCAGCGCCGGGGAGGGCCGCCTTCCGCGGGTGGCCGCCGTGTCTGAGCACACCAGCCTGCTGTCTCGCCCACGGGGGAGGCGGCACCCAGAGCCCGCCCTCCGGGGCTATGTCAGGTGTCACGGGGCTGGTTCTAGAGGCTGTGGGAGCCTCCCTCCATTCCTGCCCTGACTGCAGAGTCCTGTGTTCCCTGCCCATGGCCCGCTTCCCTGGGCCCTCTGTCCTCGGCCCTTCCCGCATCTCCTGAAGCTAACCCTATAGCCCTCAGCAGCTTTTTGCCACTGTAACCAAATCCCTGTGGCAGGCTGTTTATGAAAAGGGTTATTTATTTCACTGCTAGGAGGGTCGAAGTTCCCCCGCAGGTGCATGGTCTCTGTCCTCTGGGATTCCAGTGCGGACAGGAATGGGTGGGGTGAGGCTGCGCCCAACACCAGGGAGCAGAGAAGAAACGGCGTGACCCAGGCCAGGCTGCTCACACAGCCCTGTCTCCGAGCCGGCCAGGGACTGCAGCACCCCTACCGGCACGACACCAGGCCCCAGCCCAGCGGCCGGCCGCCCCCGAGGGTTAGGACAGCACAGCTACCCGTGCCAAGCAGCAGGACTTGCGCCGCTGGGAACTTGCTCAGCCGGATTCACCCTTGGAATGGAGCTGGGGCGGAGGAGTGACACGGGCTCTGCCCACTGCTCGCTCTGTGCAGGGCAGGGGGGCAGGGCTCCCCCCGGTGGTCAGGTCAGGAATGCCCTCATCCACGATGTCCGATGTCCGGGTCCCTAGAGTGGGCCCACTCGTTTGGGGGGAGGCCTGATGAAGGCAGGGCCTTGGATGGCCCTAAGCCTGACCCACATCACCTGCAAAACATGGCTGCAGGTGTAACAAAGGTACTAATTAGTCAACCTTAAAGCATAGGATCTGAAGGTGGACCTAAATTCCTTTGTGGGCTCAGGAGAGTCCAGGGAGCTTTAACAGAAAGGATGGGGACCAGGCACTATCCTAGCTACTCAGCAGGCAGAGATCTAGGAGATAACAGTTCAAGGCCAATCCTAGCAAAATGCTAGTGAGACTCCATCTCCATCAGTCGTCTGGGTGTGGTGAAACACCAACACCGCTCATTCCAGCTCTGTAGGCCATAGGAAGGAGGACTGGAATCTAATGCTGGCCCACTCCAAAACAGACCCAGCCTGATGCCAGTAGCTCACACCTATAATCCTAGCTACTCAGGAGGCTGAGATCTGAACATCACAGCTCAGGGCCAGCCCAGACAGACAAGTCCTCAAGACTCTTATCTCCAATTAACCAGCAAAAGAGTGGAAGTAGTGTGTAGCTCAAGTGGTGGTAGAGTGCCAGCCATGAGCAAAAAAAAAGAAGAAAAGAAGAAGAGCCAAGCAAAAGCAAGAGACCAGAGTTCACACACACACATGCGCACACACACACACACACACACACGCACGCACGCACGAGACCCTATCTGTAAAATAATTAAAAACAGAAAGGGCTGGAGTAGGCCTAGTAAGCACAAGGCCCTGGTACCACAAATAAAATAACCACATGGATGTTAGGCAGAGTAGGTCAGAGAAGTCGAGAGCTCTGGCACCATCTGAGGACAGATTCAGAAGGCCAGACATGAGGACACAGGAGCCTGGGCCTTACCGCTCAGGCCACAGCCCCCACCAGCACCAGTGAGCCTGGAAACCAGCTCCCCTCCATCTAGCAAGCACCAGCACCTCCCAGAAAGGTCTAGGCAGAGGACCCGGGAGCCCGCCTCAGCTGTGGACTCCGTGCTGTTGACCTGTGTGCTTGCAGTAAGTTCTTACAGCAAATGATGTGGGCTTGGTCCCAGGAGTGAGGCACTGAGGTAGCAGGTAGCTACCTCAAAAGCATCTCTGATACCAAGTGGTGAGCAGAGGCTGGAAGAATTCTGAGGATCCCAATAGAAAAGGCCCAGGTGCCTGAAGCAGTTGTCAGGGGACTCATGGGTGGTAAAAACATTGATGGCCAGGTGTAGCACAATCTACCTAAGTGCAGACCCCAGTCCCTGTCTCTGCCTCTACCCCTCATGGCGCAAGGTGTTCACACCTAAGAACATCAGAGCCTCCATTTGCCAGAGCCTGGTCTGTCAAGTGTGCTGGAATATTCTTCATGAAGGTCTGTGGCACAGGGCAAATTCTGAGCTCTCTGCCTGGGTAGATGGAACTGTGGGCTATGTTACCCAAGTTGCTGAGATTCCTTTTCTTCCTCTCTCTCTCTGTCTCTCTCTCTCTCTCTCTCCTTCCTTTCCTTCTTTGTCATGTGTGTGTGTGTGCACTCGTGCAACACCCCAGTACTGGGGCTTGAACTCAGGGCCTGGGCATTGCCCCGAGCTTTTTTGCTCCACTTCTGATTTTTTTCCCATAGGAGGAGGGGGAGGAGGAGGAGTCCCAGCAGGCTGAGGCTGAGGACCCAGGAGGAGGAAGAGGAAGAGTCCCCCCACCCAGCAGGCTGAGGCTGAGGACCCAAGAGGAGGAAGAGGAAGAGTCCCAGCAGGCTGAGGCTGAGGACCTGGGAGGAGGAGGAGGAGGAGGAGGAGGAGGAGGGAGGAGCAGGAGCAGGAGAAGGAGGAGGAGTCGTCCCAGCAGGCTGAGGCTGAGGACCTGGGGGGAGGAGGAGGAGGAGGAAGAAGAGGAGGAGGAGGAGTCCCAGCAGGCTGAGGCTGAGGACCTGGGAGGAGGAGGAGGAGGAGGAGGAGGAGCAGGAGCAGGAGCAGAAGGAGGAGAGTCGTCCCAGCAGGCTGAGGCTGAGGACCTGGGGGGAGGAGGAGGAGGAGGAAGAAGAGGAGGAGGAGGAGTCCCAGCAGGCTGAGGCTGAGGACCTGGAAGGAGGAGGAGGAGGAAGAAGAGAAGGAGGAGGAGGAGGAGTCCCAGCAGGCTGAGGCTGAGGACCCAGGAGGAGGAGGAGGAGGAGGGGGAGGAGGAACAGGAGGAGGGGGAGGAGGCCCAGCAGACTGAGGCTGAGGACCTGGGAGGAGGAGGAAGAAGAGGAGGAGGAGGAGGAGGAGTCCCAGCAGGCTGAGGCTGAGGACCCAGGAGGAGGGGGAGGAGGAGCAGGAGGAGGAACAGGAGGAGGAGGGGGAGAGGGCCCAGCAGGCTGAGGCTGAGGACCCAGGAGGAGGAGGAGGAGGAGGAGGGGGAGGAGCAGGAGGAGGAGCAGGAGGAGGAGGGGGAGGAGGGCCCCAGCAGGCTGAGGCTTGAGGACCCAGGAGGAGGAGGAGGAGGAGGGGGGAGGAGGAGCAGGAGGAGGAGGGGGAGGAGGCCCAGCAGGCTGAGGCTGAGGACCTGGGAGGAGGAGGAAGAAGAGGAGGAGGAGGAGGAGTCCCAGCAGGCTGAGGCTGAGGACCCAGGAGGAGGAGGAGGAGGAGGAGGAGGGGGAGGAGCAGGAGGAGGAGCAGGAGGAGGGAGGAGGAGGAGGCCCAGCAGGCTGAGGCTGAGGACCCAGGAGGAGGAGGAGGAGGAGGACACCCAGCAGGCTATGTCACACTCCACTCCAGCGGTTTGTTTGAAGGGTTCCGTGTGTCACAAATTCAAGTTTTAGTTTTTGGAACATTCTGGAATATTTCCAATCTGGTTGGTTGCAGGACTAATGTTTCCCAGTGTCTGCTTTATAGTGTGAGTCAAGATTTCCCTCCTTTTTAAGGCTAAGTAGTATTCCAAGTGTGTTTACACCACACCGTGTGATCTTCCTCTCTTGGGCGTGCCCAGGGGCTCCCTCGTGTGGTTGTGATGGATAATGCTGCTTGGGACCTGTGCGCTGTTTGAGCCCCACTTCTGTTATTTGTTGGGTGTACACCTGGAAGACTCGCCCCGGGTCCTATGGTAATTCAGGTTTAATCCTCTGAGAAGGGGCGGCACCGTTTCCCACAGTGGCCACGCCGTTCTGTGTACCCACAGCAGGAGGTGAGGGTCTAGCCTCCGCAGGCCCTCACCCCCGTGCGTTACATTGAAGCAGTTCTGACAGGAGTGAGATGCAGCGCGTTTGTCTTTCCCTGAGGCCTTGCTCTTGGCGCCTTCTGTGTGCTTCTTGTCCATCTGTGTGTCTTCTTTGAAGAAATGTCCACCCCAGTCCTCTGTCCTTTCCAAATCTTTGTTATTGAGTTATAAGAGCTCTTTATATATCCTGGTTATTAATTCCCGGTCAGGTTTGCAATTTGAAAATATTTTTCCAAGCCAGGTTCTGATGGCTCAGGCCTGTCACTCTAGCTACTCAGAAGGCTGAGATCTGAGGATCACAGTTCAAAGCCAGCCCAGGCAGGAAAGTCTGTGAGACGTATCACCAGTTAACCACCAGAAAACCTGAAATAGTGCTGTGGCTCAAAGTGGTAGAGCACTAGCCTTGAGCAAAAGAGCTCAGGAACATGCCCCAGGCCCTGACTTCAAGCTCCATGACCAACAAAAAGAAAAGTACCGTGAGTTCTCTTTTTACTCTTTCTTTTCCAGTCCTGGGCCTTGGGACTCAGGGCCTGAGGCACTGTCCCTGGCTTCCTTTTGCTCAAGGCTAGCACTCTGCCCCTTGAGCCACAGCACCACTTCTGGCTGTTTCCTACATATGTGGTGATGAGGAATCAAACCCAGGGCCTCATGTATACAAGGCAAGCACTCTTGCCACTAGGCCATATTCCCAGCCCCTCTTTTTACGCTTAAAAGTGCCCTTTGATGCACCAAAGCTCTTAATTTCGATGAAATTCGGTGTCTGAGTTTCTTTTCATTGAATTTGGTGTGAGCAACAAAAACCACCCCCCCGGTGCAGTTATTAAGTGTCCCTGGGTTTCCTTGCCAGATTTTTTTTGGGGGTGGCAGTCTGTGGGGCTTGAACTCTGTGCCTGGGCACCATCCTGAGCTCTTCAGCTCAAGGCTAGCGCTCTACCCCTTGAGCCACAGCACCACTTATGTGTTCTGGTGGTTCACTGGAAATAAGAGTCTCGTGGACTTTCCTGCCCAGGCTGGCTTTGAACCTAGATCCTCAGATGGCAGCTTCCTGAGTAGCTAGGATGACAGGCATGAGCCACTAGCACCAGGCTCCTTGAAGGATTTTATAGTTTCTGCTCTAGCATTTTGAGTTGACCCTTTATTTGCCTCTGAAGGGTGTGGTCTGCATGCAGGGTGCTGTGTCCACAGCCCAAGCCAGTCACAGGAGCTGCACTGAGGTGCACTTTGACCCTCGTGGCCTGTGGCTTACTGGTTAGCTTTGCACCCTCTGACACAGCACTTGTAGTCTTCGATCACTTCCTTGCCTCCCTGTATGATAAGGTACTCCTCCTTCATCGGTCTGTTTTCTGCCTCTGACCTGAAGCCAACCGGGTCTCTGGCCACTGTGGTGTGGGAGGGGCCGGGAGGCAAGGGGGCTGCGGCCTAGGTGCAGGTGGCGGCCGAGTGACAGGGGACACTTGTGCTTAAAATATCATGTAGGCCAGATACTTGTGGAAACTTTTTGTTTAGATCTGGAATTTTGTGCTTAGTAGCCTCAATTTTCATCCTTCCTCTCAGCTAAAAAGCCCTGATGTTCACACCACCAACAAAATCACCCAAGCAAAAGCATTCCAGAAAAATGGTATTGGAGTAGGGAGGCGGCGGCTCCCGCCTGTAATCCTCGGCACTCGGGAGGGCTGAGAGCTGAAGACCGCCGTCAGAGCCGGCCTGGGCAGGGAAGTCCAATGAGCCACCAGAACACCCCAAGTGGCGCTGTGGCGCAAGTGGTAGAGCGCCAGCCGTGAGCGGAAAAGTCCAGGGACGGCGCCCAGGCCCCGAGTTCAAACCCCACGGCAATGCCATTATTGCGGGTGTCATTTAAAATGTTCATCTGTAGCTTTGCTCCCTGGAGGTAGGAGGTGGATGTGTTGTGTTCTCGTGTCTCTTGGAACATTGTGCGTCTCTCTCTCTCTCTCTCTCTCTCTCTCTCCTCTCTTCATTTCTTTAAATTGCTATTAAAGGTTTTTGTTTATAATTATGTGAAATATTGGTCCACATCCATAAAACAAGGGCATGCCCAGGAGGGGTCTGATGGCCCTTGATGCCACTTGACCCCCAGGGGACAGAGCACCGGGAGCGGTGTGGACAGGGCTGCGGGCTGGGTCATGCTCCGCTCACTCTGCTGGTCTCTTTCCGCGCAGATCGCCAGGCGAGAAGGACGGGTCATCCTGACCTCAGGGACGCCTTACCACAAGGTGACGGTCACTGCCTGACCACTCTCCTGCCACCCCGGGCCCAGTCCCCGGACGCCACCCCACCCCACCCCACCCCACCTCACCTCAAGGCCTGCTGGGTGGGACTACAGAAAGGGGAGGAGGGAAGAGGGCGCCGGGGCAGGCGCGGAGGGGACGCGGGGGGGGGGGGGGCGCCGGGGCAGGCGGGGAGGGGGCGCCGGGGGAATGGGCTCCGGGGCAGGCGGGGAGGGGGTCCTGGGGGAATGGGCTCCGGGGCAGGCGGGGAGGGGGTGCTGGGGGCAATGGGCTCCGGGGCAGGTGTGGAGGGGGTAGCTGGGGGAATGGGCTCCGGGGCAGGCGGGGAGCGGGTGCTGGGGGAATGGGTGCCGGGGCAGGCGGGGAGCGGGTGCTGGGGGATGGGCTCCGGGGCAGGCGTGGAGGGGGTTGCTGGGGGAATGGGCTCCGGGGCAGGCGTGGAGGGGGTGCTGGGGGGATGGGCTCCGGGCAGGCGTGGAGGGGGTGGGTCCTGGGGGAATGGGCTCCGGGGCAGGCGTGGAGGGAGTGGGGTCCTGGGGGAATGGGCTCCGGGGCAGGCGTGGAGGGAGTGGGTCCTGGGGGAATGGGCTCCGGGGCAGGTGTGGAGGGAGTGGGTCCTGGGGGATGGGCGCCGGGGCAGGCGTGGAGGGGGTGCTGGGGGAATGGGCTCCGGGGCAGGGCGTGGAGGGAGGGGGTCCTGGGGGAATGGGCTCCGGGGCAGGCGTGGAGGGAGGGGGTCCTGGGGGAATGGGCTCCGGGGCAGGTGTGGAGGGAGTGGGTCCTGGGGGATGGGCGCCGGGGCAGGCGTGGAGGGGGTGCTGGGGGGATGGGTGCCGGGGCAGGTGGGGAGTGGGTGCTGGGGGATGGGCGCCGGGGCAGGCGTGTGGAGGGGGTGCTGGGGGAATGGGCTCCGGGGCAGGCGTGGAGGGGGTGCTGGGGGAATGGGCTCCGGGCAGGTGTGGAGGGAGTGGGTCCTGGGGGAATGGGCTCCGGGGCAGGCGTGGAGGGGGTGCTGGGGGAATGGGCTCCGGGGCAGGCGTGGAGGGGGTGCTGGGGGAATGGGCTCCGGGGCAGGCGTGGAGGGAGTGGGTCCTGGGGGAATGGGCTCCGGGGCAGGCGTGGAGGGGGTGCTGGGGGAATGGGCTCCGGGGCAGGCGGGGAGCGGGTGCTGGGGGAATGGGTGCCGGGCAGGCGGGGAGCAGGTGCTGGGGGATGAGCGCCGGGGCAGGCGTGGAGGGGGTGCTGGGGGGATGGGCTCCGGGGCAGACGGGGAGCGGATCCTGGGGGGATGGGCTCCGGGGCAGGCGTGGAGGGGGTGCTGGGGGAATGGGCTCCGGGGCAGGCGTGGAGGGGGTGCTGGGGGGATGGGCTCCGGGGCAGGCGGGGAGCGGGTGCTGGGGAATGGGTGCCGGGGCAGGCGTGGAGGGGGTGCTGGGGGAATGGGCTCCGGGGCAGGCGTGAGGGGGTGGGTCCTGGGGGAATGGGTGCCAGGGGCAGGCGTGGAGGGGGTGCTGGGGGAATGGGCTCCGGGCAGGCGTGGGAGGGGGTGGCGTCACGGGAGGCACTGGACCTGTGCCACCCCCGTGCTTAGCGGCCATGTCCTCGTAGCTCCAAGCACAGGTGGCTGCTGCGCGCTGCCTGTCCATCAACTGCTCACTGAAGGCCCGGCTGCAGGCGAAGGCCGTGCTCCAGCACTTCAACATCCGGGTCACCCACGCGGACATCTTCAGCCGCTGCCAGGTAGGTGCTGCGTGCCCAGTGCTCCGGAGCAGGCCAGGGTGACCAGACGGGGTGGACGCGGGACGGGGGACGGCACAGGGTGACTGGCAGCTCCTCCACTTGCTGGCCCCCTGCCGGAACCCGTTCACCGGTGGGGCCGTGGCCGCGGCTGGGGTTCGGGGGCTGCCACGTCCCCGGGAAGGCACGGTGGAGGGGGGCCCCGCCGGCGGGGGTGGCGAGTCCGGGAGTTCTGGTGTGAGGACGCACGCCACGCAGGGGAGGCAGCTGAGCACTGCTCCTGGGCTCTTTGGTGTGTGCACATCAGCCTCCCCGTGGTGGCCACGGCCCAGGCCAGCCCCCCGCCGGCCCGGAGGAGCCCGGGGTGCCCATCTCCGCCCAGTCGCTCAGGGCACGAGTTCTTTGCACCTGGGAGGTGAAGGTGGCGCTCTGGCCTGGCGGCCGCGGCCTCCCGGGCCTTCCGCTCCCCGCCTGGGACGCGAAGTGACCTGGCTGCCCTCTGGGGCTGGGCTTCCCTGTGGGTAGGAAGTGCGTGCTGGGGGCCTCTTCCTCTGGTGCTGAGCTCTGGGGCACAGGAACCACGTCCTCTCTTTGTCTGCGCTCTGCCAGGCAAGTGCTGTAAAGACCCCAGGATGTCCGGACGCCCGGGAGGCGTTTTAATGAGCATTTCAGAACCTTGACGGCTGCGTTTTCTTGAGAAAACAGGAAGTGGGGTAGCTGGGAGGAAGCCTCTCCTCCAGCAGGAGCCTCAAGCAGGCAGAAGCACTGCAGGGGTGTCTGGCCCAGGCTCTTGAGACCCGTGAGGAGCCAGGTGAAGGGAGGGAGGCACGGCAGCCTGGCATAGAGAATAGAGGTCAGTGAGGGAGCCTCGGCCCGGACCCCACCTGGGCACGTGTGGGCTGCCTCGCCCCTGTGCACCAATGGCGCTGGAGAGGCTGATGCCCTCCGTGCCACCAGCCCTGCAGCGCCAGGCCAAGGCTGCTGCCCCGCAAGCAAGAGGACCGGCCCGAGGACAGAGGTCTGTGAGAGGTGTAGGGCCAGTGCTGCACTGGGTAGGGGGCCAGCAAGTGCGCAGGTCAGAGAGGACAGTGCCTGAACCCCCCACAGGCCCGGCCTGGGAGGAGGACTGAGGGTCCCGAGGGCCCGGCTCCAGGCAGGGTGGACAGGGACCCCTGCTAGGCACATTGCAGGGCCTCCCCTGAGTGAAGGGCCTCGGGGCTGGGTGGACATGCTGGGCAGGCCCCTCACTGGTGGCTGACAGCTGTGGGAGCACCCACCCATGGGCACAAAGACCAGAGCTCAGAGTGAGGCCGAGGGGGTGAGGGGCCTGGGGACAGGGCCTGCAGGCGAGGTGCAGGGAGGGGGCAGGGGTGAGGAGCCTGGGGCAGGGCCTGCAGGTGAGGTGCAGGGAGAGGGCAGGGGTGAGGAGTCTGGAGACAGGGCCTGCAGGTGAGGTGCAGAGGCGAGGGGTGAGGGGCCTGGGGGACAGGCCTGCAGGCGAGGTGCAGGGAGGGGGCAGGGGTGAGGGGCCTGGGGACAGGGCCTGCAGGTGAGGTGCAGGGAGAGGGCAGGGGTGAGGAGTCTGGAGACAGGGCCTGCAGGTGAGGTGCAGAGGCGAGGGGTGAGGGGCCTGGGGACAGGGCCTGCAGGTGAGGTGCAGGGAGGGGCAGGGGTGAGGGGCCTGGGACTGGGCCTGCAGGTGAGGTGCAGGGAGGGGGCAGGGGTGAGGAGCCTGGGGGCAGGGCCTGCAGGTGAGGTGCAAGGGGCAGGGGTGAGGAGCCTGGGGGGCAGGGCCTGCAGGTGAGGTGCAGGGAGAGGGCAGGGGTGAGGAGTCTGGAGACAGGGGCCTGCAGGTGAGGTGCAGAGGCGAGGGGTGAGGAGTCTGGGGACAGGCCTTGCAGGTGCTGTGCAGGGGGCAGGGGTGAGGAGTCTGGGGACAGGCCTTGCAGGTGCTGTGCAGGGGGCAGGGGTGAGGAGTCTGGAGGACAGGCCTTGCAGGTGCTGTGCAGGGGGACAGGGGTGAGGAGTCTGGACGACAGGTCTTGCAGGTGCTGTGCAGGGGGCAGGGGGTGAGGAGTCTGGAGGACAGGGCCTGCAGGTGAGGTGCAGGGGTGAGGGGCCTGGGGACAGGCCTTGCAGGTGCTGTGCAGGGGGCAGGGGTGAGGAGTCTGGGGACAGGCCTTGCAGGTGCTGTGCAGGGGGCAGGGGTGAGGAGTCTGGAGGACCTGGCCTTGCAGGTGCTGTGCAGGGGGCAGGGGTGAGGAGTCTGGACGACAGGGCTTGCAGGTGCTGTGCAGGGGGCAGGGGTGAGGAGTCTGGAGGACAGGCCTTGCAGGTGAGGTGCAGGGGGCAGGGGTGAGGAGTCTGGAGGACAGGGCTTGCAGGTGCTGTGCAGGGGCAGGGGTGAGGAGTCTGGAGGACAGGGCTTGCAGGTGCTGTGCAGGGGGGCAGGGGTGAGGAGTCTGGGGACAGGCCTTGCAGGTGCTGTGCAGGGGGCAGGGGTGAGAAGTCTGGGGACAGGGCTTGCAGGTGCTGTGCAGGGGGCAGGGGTGAGGAGTCTGGAGGACAGGGCTTGCAGGTGCTGTGCAGGGGGCAGGGGTGAGGAGTCTGGAGGACAGGGCTTGCAGGTGCTGTGCAGGGGGCAGGGGTGAGGAGTCTGGAGGACCTGGCCTTGCAGGTGCTGTGCAGGGGACAGGGGTGAGGAGTCTGGACGACAGGGCTTGCAGGTGCTGTGCAGGGGGCAGGGGTGAGGAGTCTGGAGGACAGGGCTTGCAGGTGAGGTGCAGGGGGCAGGGGTGAGAAGTCTGGGGACAGGGCTTGCAGGTGAGGTGCAGGGGGCAGGGGTGAGGAGTCTGGAGGACCTGGCCTTGCAGGTGCTGTGCAGGGGGCAGGGGTGAGGAGCCTGGGGGCAGGGGTGAGGAGTCTGGAGGACCTGGCCTTGCAGGTGCTGTGCAGGGGGGCAGGGGTGAGGAGTCTGGAGGACAGGGCTTGCAGGTGAGGTGCAGGGGGCAGGGGTGAGGAGCCTGGAGATGTTCTCAGGTCTCTCGGCAGGACCAGGAGACCTGGCGGAGGCCTGTGTGGAGGAGGGAAGCCCTTTCCAGGCTGGGCAGCCCTCGGTTGTCCCCAGCATTGGCTTTGGGAGCCTCGCAGTGGGCTGGAATGCCACCACAGCCTCGTCCGGGGTGCTGGAAAAGGAAGTCAGGGAGAACTTGGCATAGTGGCCCCGGCAGGCACCAGTCCACCCTGGCCCCCTGGGGCCAGGGCACAGTTGTACTGACATGAAACCCACACGGACACTTACAACTATGGCCACAAACCCACAGAGGGGCATCTGCCAGACAGACCTAGCAGGGCCTCCGTGGACAGGGGGGCTGTCGGGTGGAAAGGCCAGAGCCCTCCGGCACGGCTCCGGGGTCTGGCCTAGAGGGGCTGTTGGCTGTCCTCCCTGGGACTGCCCAGAGGTCTGTGTCAGAGCCTTCACTGTCCCCAACCAGGCCAGAGTCGGCTGCCTCCCTAGAAATCTGCTGCCACCAGATGAGTTTCCATTTTCTTTTCCTTCCTTCTGCTATTTTGGTGGGGTTCCCAGAGGAACCCCATCGATGTATGGTGTCCCAATGAGGCCATGGGGAGTGGGTTGAGGCTAAGCTGGGGTCCACTGGGGGGGGGGGTCAGGGTCAGCTTCTGAGGTATCTGTGCTTGAGGACAGAGAGCCGCACGTTCAGGGAGCACAGCGGACGCTCACCTCACACCCAGGACAGCACGAGGGGGAGGGTGCCCACCACGTGGACAGGGAGGGTCCCCGTCGTGAGGAGGGGGGTCTGGCAACCTAAACTGAGCCGACTCTACCAGTCGGGCACCAGTGAGCGGCTCACGCCTGTCATCCTAGCTACTCAGGAGGCTGAGAGCTGAGGGTCGCAGTTCAAAGCCAGCCTGGGCAGGAAAGTCCACGCGACTCTCCAGAAAACTGGAAACGGTGCTGTGGCTCAAGTGGCAGAGCGCTAGCCTTGAGCTGAAGAGCTCAGGGACAGTGCCAGGCCCAGAGTTCAAGCCCCACCACAGACAAAAAAAAAAAAAAAAAAAAAAAAAGGGCTGGGGATATAGCCTAGTGGCAAGAGTGCCTGCCTCGGATACACGAGGCCCTAGGTTCGATTCCCCAGCACCACATATACAGAAAACGGCCAGAAGCGGCGCTGTGGCTCAAGTGGCAGAGTGCTAGCCTTGAGCTGGAAGAAAGCCAGGGATGGTGCTCGGGCCCTGAGTCCAAGGCCCAGGACTGGCCAAAAAAAAAAAAAACTATCAAAGGGAGGTTCCCAGTGCTGTCCACCATGGGAAAATATTTTATCAAAGAAATTTGAGTTAAAAAAAAAAAACCTAAACATGAACCCCTGACGTGACTGGGTACAGCATCTATTTTTTACTGTCCCTCTGGTCCCTCACCATGGCAGGGAGCAGGCTGCGGCCCTGTGAGCAGTGACATCAAGGCCTCAGACACAGCCGTCCCTCGAGGCCAAGCAGCTCTGCCTCGGGGGCTCTGGGACACAGCCAGCCGTGGTGTCCCACAGAAGTCAGGGAGAGCAGCCCTAGGGTCCTTTGAAGGCCACAGCACAGAGCTGCAGTGGTTCAGGATCTTCCGGATATCTGAGGATGCTGGCAGTGCCCCCATTCCTCCACACCCAGGGCCACAGTCCAGCCAGCGGCCCAGGCCGGCACTGCCTCCCCATACTGACCCGCGGTCCGGGGACAGAGAGAGGCCAGAAGTTCCCCCCTCCCTGACCTGTGTCCTCAGCCCTGACCCTTCTTCTATGCTGGCAGAGTGCAGGAGAGCCTCTGAGGCAGTGGTGCGGGGAGAGGAGCAGGATTCTGGGCAGTCAGGAACAAACACGGGGCTGGCCTGGGTACCAGTGGCACAACTGCTCAGAGTTTCCAGAAAAGCCGAGTCACAGCTGGAATCTAGCCACGTTCTCACCAGAGACCCCTAGAAGGCTGACAACCCCAGCTCCAAATGCCCAGGACCTGCTGGCTCTGCTGGCCGGATTGCGCCCTGGGCACCTAGGGTTTTAGAACTCCCAGCCAAGGGCAGCTGCCCACACTACCCTTACACTACAGTGGCTGGCTCCCGCTGGCGCCTTGGCCACACGCTTCAGCCCTCACCTGCTTCCCAGCGAGTCAGGTCTGATCTGCGGACAGCCCCAGCCTCCCACCCTGAGGCTGCCCCCTGGGACTCCTTTGGTCTGCGGTGGCCTCTGGCCACAGCCCATGTAGAGGAAACACTTGCTCCTCTTGTTGAGGACAGGTCCTCCTGGGGCTCTGTGTGTCCCCGGTTCCTGCCCTGGGCCCCTGCCCCCCAGGATCCTACCCACCCCACACCTAGCTCCTGCCCTCGCCTCCCCACCTCCTGCCTCCTTCCAGTTTCTTACTCCGTCCTGTGGCAGATCTGACCCTCCATAGTGCAGTAAGCAGCCTCCAAGTTACTCGGAATGTGTGGCCAGCCCACTCCTGTCCAGTACACGCCCCAGGTCCCTGGTGAGCAGCCTGGGCGGGGCCCCTTTCAGCAAGGAGTCTGTGGGCCCCTGCTGCCCCTGGGGCCTCGGGCTGTTGCACGGTCCTAGGAGTGCTGGGCACTGGTAACCAGACTGGGCAGCCACTGTTCCAACTTTAGCCACAGAGGCAGGGGGGCCCAGAGGAAAAGTCAGAGACTGGAGACTCCTGCGCAAGTGCTAGCCATCCTCCCGAGTGCAGTCCAGCCACCCAGCCTCAAGGGCCTGATTGCTGGAGGGGGGGGGGGGGGGCGCACCGGGCAGGGCAGTAGTGACCAAGACTCCTATCAGTGCTGGTTGAAAGACTTCAACAGCCAGCCTTTTTTTTTTTCTTTCTTGGCCTAGAGGTTTGAACTCGCCCCAGGCCGGGTCACTGTCCCTGAGCCCTTTTTGCTCAAGGCTAGCTCTCCACCACTTTGAGTCACAGCTCCACGTGCGGTCTTCTGGTAGTTAAGTGGAGAGAAGAGTCTCACAGACTTTCCAGCCCAGGCTGGCTTTGAACCACAGTCCTCAAATCTGAGCCTCCTGAGGAGGATTACAGGGGTGAGCCACTCAGCCAGCCCTTAACTCCTGGTTCAGTCACAGTTCTGATAGCTCCAGAAGCTGGAAGGGGCAGAAACTGGACAGGACAGCCCGCCAGGGACTGGAGAGGGTGCTCTGGGTGATAAGGCTTGCTCCACAGGAAGGGGCCATTCTGGCACACTCTGGGGGGTCCTGAGCAGGTGGGCCTCAGGGCCTTCCTGAGGGGCTCCAGCCTTCTGGAACCCCAGAGCCCCATAAGACTAGCAGAGGCCACCCACCCACCCCCAGCAACTCAGGAAAAAGAGTTTGGGGAGGAGGGAAGGGATCCCTGTCAAGTTCAACTCCGCTGTCCTCTGGAGAGGCCCACAGTGCGCCCGCCCCCGCGTCTGCCCACCGAGGGCGGTGACAGCCCCGCCAGCCCAGAAGCTCCCACGGTGCAGCCTCCCCTGCGCGCCCACCGCTCCGTGTCCCGCGCCCCCCACTGTCCCCAAGCGCCCCGCGTGTGCCAGCCCCGCGCCCCCCACTGCCCCGCCCCCCGCGTGTGCCAGCCCCGCGCCCCCCCTGCCCGCGCCCCCAGCGCCCCGCGTGTGCCAGCCCCGCGCGCCCCACTGTCCCCAAGCGCCCCCGCGGTGTGCCAGCCCCACGCCCCCCCACTGCCCCACAGCCCCCGCGCCCCGCGTGTGCCAGCCCCACGCCCCCCACTGCCCCGCCCCCCCGCGTGTGCCAGCCCCGCGCCCCCCACTGTCCCCAAGCGCCCCGCGTGTGCCAGCCCCGCGCCGCCCCACTGTCCCCAAGCGCCCCGCGTGTGCCAGCCCCGCACCCACTGCCACGCCACCCCCCGCGTGTGCCAGCCCCGCACCCACTGCCCCCCGCCCCCCGCGTGTGCCAGCCCCGCACCCACTGCCCCCGCGCCCCGCGTGTGCCAGCCCCGCGCGCCCCACTGTCCCCAAGCGCCCCGCGTGTGCCAGCCCCGCACCCACTGCCCCCGCGCCCCGCGTGTGCCAGCCCCGCGCCCCCCCTGCCCGCGCCCCCAGCGCCCCGCGTGTGCCAGCCCCGCGCCCCCCGCCCCCCGCCCCACAGAGGCCCTCGTCCTGGGGGGCGCCCCGGGACCCCGGCCGGCCGGGCCAGCGTGGAGCCCGTGTCAAGACGCGGCCACCGGGGCGGGAAGGCGCGCGGCGGGCCGTTGGCTTTTGAATCGGGCCGGCTCCCTGAGTGGCTTTCAAAGGCCGCGGCGGGCGGGGAGGGGGAGCGGGGGCGGGCGGGAGGGCGGGGGCCGTTCCCAGGCGCGCCCCGCCCGCCCCGCCCCGCCCCTCCCCCGCTTTCCCACGCGCCCAGCCAGGCGCGTTCTCACGGCCGCCGCCCCCTCCCCCGCCTGGGAACCGCGGCCCCGCGGGGGGAGGGGGGAGGGGCGGGGCGCCCCAGGGCCCGGGACCCGGTGTGCAGCGGGACGGGGACGGCGACGGGGCCCCGGGACGGGGCTGGGGGAGCCGGCGCCCGGCCCCTGAGCCTGGGCGGAGAGCCCAGAGCCCCCCCCTCCACCCCCCCACCCCTCCACCCCCGGGCTCCTGAGTGGCCGGGACCCCGTGCCACATGGAAGTGGTGGCAGAATGGGCCCGGCCATGCCAGGCCGCTGCCCTGCCCGCCCGGGGCCCACCGGGCCCCCTCCGTCCCCCCCCCAGGTCTTAGCCACACAAACGCAGACCTGCTAAATGGGCATTTCTGAAAACACCTTACGCAAACCGGGCCGTCGGTTTTGAGGGGCTGTGACCGTCCCCTGACTGCGGCCGTGGGGTGGCCTCGTGGGCAGCAGTCACGGCCACACACGACCCCCTCCCAGGCTGTGTCCACTGAGGCTCTGTTGTAGTTCAGTGGTGGGCCGCATGCTCAAGTCCATGGGTTCTGTATCCGGCACCAAGAAAAAAGGTGACCTTGGTCTCCGGGTGCTTCTGAGACACCCCCAATGGCACACCCCCTGGCCTGCTTGGGCCTGGACCCAAGGGCCCTCTGTCCCACCCCACAGCCCTCCTACAGGGGAGCACCGGGCACAGGCTGGGGGCCCGGCCGGCCCTGACCCACCAGGGGACTCTCACCAGGGAGGAGGACCCCAGGCCCCTCCCCCACTTGTCTGTGCAGACATTGTCCAGGCTGCACAAAGGACCAGCAGCAGGCAGTTGGGGGAGGGACCAGGCCGTGGGAACTGCCCTTCCTGGGCCCAAGGGGTGGGGCAGGGGCCACGGGGCAGAGCCCTGCCAGGTCTGCCATCCTCAGCTACAGGCTCTAGGCTCCCTCCCGGGGCTGGGGGGTGGAGGCCGCCAGGAAGGAGAGGGACAGCATGCCTCATGTGACAGGAAAGCATCATCACTGGTTACAGAAACGTCCCAAGCCAGAGCCTCCTGTGTACCCAGCAGCCCCGGACCCTCTGCCCACCCCAGGCCCATCGCCCCAGAAAAATACCCAGCAGCCCCGGACCCTCTGCCCCACCCCAGGCCCATCGCCCCAGAAAAATACCCAGCAGCCCCGGACCCCTCTGCCCACCCCAGGCCCATCGCCCCAGAAGACCGTAACCGTATTTTTTGAGACACAGTGCTTGGCTGGTGGAGCCTTTAGAGTAGGCCTGTGCCCGTCAGAGGGTGGCAAGCCAAGATCCACTCCGCGTAAGGGAGACTCAGGTGACCCCGAGGGCAGACAACTGGGGGGCCACATGCTGCTCCCTGGACAGCATGGGAGAGTGAGGTGTGGAGCAGACCCAGGCTGTGGCCGGCTAATTGCTTCCTCCTAGGCCAGTCCTGCCCCGTCTAGCAAGGTGTCAGGGGATACCTCTAGCCTGACACCATTTGTCAGAAAGCTCCCCGGAGCAGGCCAGAGCGGACAAGCCAGGCTAGGGTCAAAGCCCACCAGGGGGCTCGGCAAGGACCAAATGCCCAGTCAGTACTCCAGGGTCAGCAGCAAAGGAACCTCCTCTCCCCCAGAGTGAGCCTCCCTTGCCAGGGGCAGCTGTGTCCGGTGTGTGGAAGGTGCCGGGTGCTTTTCCATGCGCAGGTGACTTTTTCTGCAGGCAGCAGGTGGGCGGTGGCATCCGTGTCCCTTGCCCTCAGCATCCCAATTCCACGAAGCTCCCCACCTCCCTGGAGAGGAGTGCAGACCGCTTAGCCAAGTCCCCTGCCTGGGCCTGCTCGAGGGGGGGTGGGGGCGACAGGGGACCAGAGCCTGGGCACAGCCAGATGTTGGACAGAGGCCAGGGGTCCAGAGGGGGAGGCCAGAGCAGCAGTCAGGAGAGGTAAATCGAGGATCACTGTTCAAAAGCCAGCCAGGGCAGGAAAGTCCATGAGACTCTTATCTCCAATTAAAAGCTAGAAATGAGACTGTAGCTCAAAGTGGTCAAGTACTAGGCCCTGAGTTCAAGCTTGGACCACCACCAAAAGAGAGAGAGAGAGAGAGAGAAGCCCCCAGCCAGCCTACCTCAGTGGCTTGGTCTTGACCCTGCCCTGGCCCTGGACTTCTGGGCTGTACCAGGTTCCTGCTGGGTAGGGAGAAGTGGTCATGAGAATCCCAGGGCAAGGCCATGGAAGCATGCCCGTCACCTCTGCCCGGCCCCCAAGGCTCCTGGGCCCATTCCTCATTCCCTGTGGACTCCCAGCCTCTCCTTGCCCCCCTCCCCACCGTGGCCTGGAGCCTCAGGGTTGCTTGGGACTGGAGTGTCCACGAGAGAGGCTGGTAGCCTCAGTTAGTGTGGCCTCTGCTATCCGCCCAGGGAGGGGCCGGTGCAAGGCCACAGGAAGCTCCCCCTCCGGCTTTGCCCTCTGCCCCCTGTGGCCTGACCAGGGTTGCTACTAAGGGCCCCGAGGGCACGCCTCTACCACGCCGGCCAGGCCGATGTACTTGCGGGCACACAGACAGGGTGGTGGCCCAGTGTGCCCAAGTGGGCACCTGGGCAGAGGACACAGACACTCCTGGAGAGCCGAGAGAGACATTGTGACTTGGATAGCCCGTCACCCCCCTGAGCTGCCGGCACCCTGGGACACAGCCCACCCAGAGGCGGCTGCCCGCCCCTCCAGTGGTCAGACGTCCCGGGATAGCCACGAAATGCTTTGGCCCCTCTTCTTACACGCAGCGCACCACCCAGGGTTGAGGGGGCACCTCACGGGGGGTCAGCTTGGAGCATGGCCAGGTCGGCTCCCCCCGTCACTCCTGCTCACGTCTGGAGGGGGAAGGGGCCGCGGAACATGACTGAAGGTCCACGGGGGCACCCTTCGCTGGCTGATGGCCCGCCCGGGGGGCGGGGGAGCCTCCCCTCCCCGGCCCGATCCCCGCCAGCACTTGCCTCCGGCGGAAGTGCCGGGAGGGCCGAACGCGGTGTTGGGACCTCACGGCCAGCCGGGAGAACCGGGCCTGCAGGCGGACCCCTGGGACCAGGCCGTGGAGAGACTTCCCAGCCCCTCCTGCCCTCGCTCACCTGGGCCTTCCCACACCCCCAGGGTGCTCCTCCCTCCCACCCGGGCTCTGGGGGTGGGGGGCCAGCCCTGCCCTGGGGCTCCCGGCTGAAGGGAGAGAGAGCCCACGCCAGCCGGCCGGCCTCCCGGCTGGGGCGCCCGGCGGGGCTGTGCCTAGCACGGGGCTCTGCGGAGGGCCGACCCAGATCCCATGACACCCTGAAGCCCTGGTCTGGTGGAGCAGGGCCGAGGAAGGACTTGGCCAATGACTGGGACCCCCGTTTGCTTCCGCACGGCCCTTTTCTGCAAAATGGGAGAGCAGAGGAGGTGCTGGCCCCGGAGTGCAGGGGGAGGGCGAGGCGGGCGGCGGGCGGGAAGGTCCCGGCAGCCAGCGTCCCCCCGTGCCGGTCCAGCAGGGCGGACGGCAACCCCATCTCCCGTACGGAGCGGTCAGCCGCGTGCGCAGGGACGGGCCGCAGCCTCCGGCGTGGATGGGAGGTGGGCAGAGGGACCCCGGGGTGGGGGCCGCGTGTGGAGGGGAGCCCCGGGCGGAGGCAGGGCGGGGGATGCCTTCAAAGGTGCAGAACCGGCTTTTCCGGCCCAGGCAGGGCTCCTGGGCCTACTGAGGTGACAGCAGGGCCCTTGAGCCTGCAGTGGACCGTGGGAAAACCAGCACTCGAGGTTCCCGAAGGTGGGGGCCGGGTCCTTGCGGACCGCGCTGGGCGGTGGCCTGGGAGTGACTCAGCACGGGCCGGCGGCCCCGCCCAGGCTGCACACCGGCCCCGGCTCCGCCCCGGCTCCCGAGGGCCAGCAGGCCCCACGCGAGGAGGGGGGCCTCCCCCCTCCCCACTCGGGAACGACACGGCCTGGGCAGAGCAGGGCCTGGGCTCCGGTGGGCAGCCCGGGCAGCGGTAGAGGCCCTTCTGCCGTTAGACCCGCCGCGGGCCCGCTCACACGCCTGCCCCAAGAACCCCCCAACTGGGAGCAGGCCCAGCAGCGGGGCTGAGGCAGCTCGGGCCGCAGAAGCCTCCACAAGCGGTCGGGGGGCTTCCGGGAAGGAGGGACGGTCGCCGGCACCGCGCGGGCCAGGCCCTGCGCCCAGAGCCCCGCCTGCCCACCGACCCCCAGCACCTGGTGCAGGGGCGGGGGAGCTCCCGGGCCAGAGGTGGCAGCGGAGCCCCGGGTCACGCCACCTCCTGGTGTTGAAAGCCCTGTGGGAAAAGGCGGCGTGGGTGAGGAGGAAGCGCCTGGCATGGCGCACACCCGCGGGGCACAACCAGGACTCCAGCTGTCAGCCACCCACCCGGCTCTCCGGGGCTCCTGAGTGGAGTGGGGACTGGATGTGATCACAGGAGACCACAGCTCCCCGCTGCCCTCTTCTTGTGTCTCCACGTGGCGTCCCGGGGACCCCCTTTCCTAGGTGCTGCAGAGTCCGGAAGCACCTGCCCACGACCCCACCCTGCTTTGCCCTGAAAATCCTGGGGTCGACGCCTGTCTCCTTTTCCGAGGCGATGGGTGGCTGCTGCCGGGACAGTCAGGACAGCGGGGCCCGTGGCCGAGCCTCCCTGCCGTGCCCCGGGGCGGCCAGCGGATCCCAGGGCTGAGCCCTTGCCATCCACACAGATGGCCTAGGACTTGGCTGCACGCGGTGCACAAGGCCCCCTACGGAGCCACCGGCCTTCTGAGACCAGGGCAGGTGCCCGGCCTCCCTGGGGAACACGGGTGGTGAGACGCAGAGGCTGGCGGAGCGGAGGCACTGAGCGCAGCGGGTTGCATGGGACCTCCGCCGGGCGCCCTGGGAGCGGGCAGAGCCTGTGCAGCCTGGGTTCGCAGAAGCTGCCCACCCCCAGGAGAGGCCGGCAGTCAGGGAGGGCTCCCGGGGGCTGAGTTGGGGCGAGGGGGCCGTTGTCTCTCCCTGCCCTGCCTGGCTAGGCGAGCTGCCAGCAGGGAGCCCGGCACCGGGGCGGGGGTGCCGGAGGAGCCGGGCGCAGGCTGCAGCAGCCCTCCTTGCTGCAGGCCTGCAATGGTGACGAGTACCTGAAGATCTCCAAGGCCTTGATGATGCAGCTCAGCGGCCATCCACAGAGTCCCGGCGGCACGGGTGAGGACACCCCAGATTCGGGGCAGCGGCGGGGTGGCCGGGCCTCGCTCAGGGGAAGCTGGGGAGATGCCCGGGCCCGGTCCAGCCCTGGACGTCCGGGATGGGGGGGGTGGGGTGACCGTGCTTGCCCGTTGCGCCAGCAGCCAGGCGCCCAGGCCCTCAGCCCCCTCCGCGGCTGTGTTACCGTCCTCTCTGGCGGGCCCTGCCCGCGCGTGGTGCTCACGTCTGCACCCTCACGTGCATGTGTGCCCACGCGTGAGTGTGCCCCTCAGCTCACCCCCACCCGCATCTGTACACAGGCACACGCGGCGAGGGCCGAGACGCAGGGGAGGCAGGCGCCCTCCTGGCAGCCCGTGCCCCTCCAGGCTGCCCCTGCCTCCCCCGCAGCTGCCCCGCCTCGGGGAATGACTGCCCACTCCTGCAGTGGGTGGGCTGAGGCCTGCCTCGGTTCCTCCTGGGCAGCCGTCAGCCTCCCAGAGGAGGAGGGAGGAGAGGGGATCCGCCTGTCCCGGGGGCCACCAGCTGCAGCCCCCACAGGCCTCACCCAGGTGTCCCCATCCAGTCCCCCTAGGTGGAAGGGGAAACTCACTAGTCACAGAGGTGCAGGGTGATAATAGGACTGGCCGGGAGCCAGGGCCTCCTCAGCAGGCTGAGAGCTAAGGATCGCAGTTCAAATCCAGCCCCGGCAGGAAAGTCTGTGAGATCCTTTTTTTTTTTTTTTTTTTTTGCCCTTGAACTCAGGGCCTGGGCACTGTCCCTGGCTTCTTTTTGCTCAAGGCTAGCACTCTGCCACTTGAGCCACAGCGCCACGTCTGGCCATTTTCTGTATATGTGGTGCTGAGGAATCGAACCCAGGGCCTCATGTATATGAGGCAAGCACCCTTGCCACTAGGCCATATTCCCAGCTCCTCTGTGAGATCCTTATCTCCAATTAATCTCCAGACCACTAGTCTTGAGCAAAAGCTCAGGGAGTTCAAGACCCACAATCAGAAGAAGGGGCGGGGGGGGGGTGGCAGAAAGACTTGGGAGAGGCAGAAGCCAGATGGAAATCACAGCCTCCTGGGCTCTAGGGAGAGGCTGTGCCCTCCTTGTCCTGTCTGAATTCATCAGAGGCCATCCGCGCAAAAGCATTTGCCGAGCACCTGAGGAGTGTCCGCAGCAGGGGGCCACCTCCCTGGACCGTGCCACAACTTCTCAGCCACAACTGCCCTCGGCTCGGCAGTGGCCCTGTGCGGTCACAGCAGGGAGGGAAGAGCCATCAGAGCCAGCGGGAGCCGTCCCTGAGGTCTTTCAAGGCCCCCTGGGCCCGCCCACCCGCACTGGCACTGACTGATTTCAAAATAGGCTCCTTGGCAGTGGGCTTATCTGCTCATCACCACAAAGAGCTTGCCGGCCCCCGCTCCCTGGTTCCCAGGCCCCCCAGAGCCCTAATCAGTAGATCTCCCGCCCAGAACATTTTCCCAAAGACCTTTGAGCCCCAAGAATGTCCCAAGGTGTGAGTCCCCGGGGGCCCATCACCCCCAAAGCCTCTCCAGCCCCTGCCCTTGGCCCCTTGCCTCTCTCACCAAGGGGTGGCGCAGGGTGGTGCTTGTGGCTCCCAATCTCTCCACCCTCTGACATCTTGTCTAACAGGTGGTGGAGCTGCCCAGAGTAAGGACAAGAAGCCAGGTGAGCACCAGCACTCAGGGCTCCTCCAGGGGCCCGGGGGCCTTGAGCTGCCCAATGCAGGGATCTTGGCCCTGCAAAGACTCAGCCTGGGGGCTCCACAGCCCACAGGTGGGGTTTGCTGAGGACAAAGGGCCAGGGGCCCTTGATGGGAGGAGGTACGGGGGGGGGCGGGGGGGGGCGGGCAGGAGCCCTTGATGGGAGGAGGTACAGAGGGGGGAGGGGGGAGGCCAGGGGCCCTTGATGGGAGGAGGTGCAGAGTGGGGGGTGGGGGGCCCTTGATGGGAGGAGGTACAGGTGGGGGGTGGGGGGCCCTTGAGGGGAGGTGCAGAGGTGGGGTGGAGAGGAGAGACAGCAATGAGGAAGAAGGGTGGCTGGGCATGGTGCTGTGGCCCGCTTTGAGCCCAGGGGCAGGGGAGGGACTGAGAGGTCAAGGTGCTGCTTCTGTCTCCCAGGCAGAGGCTCAGAAGCAGCTCCTGGCGGCTGCGCCTGTGACCCCCCTTGCAGCTGGCTGGCACTGGAGGACCTGCAGGCCAGCACCCCTGCCACTCTGGGCAACGGCACCCGGCTGCAGCTGGCAGGGGGTCCCAGAGGGTGTGCTGAGGAGGCCTGAGCTGCAGCACTTCTATTGCTGTACGCGCTGTGGGAAGATCTTCTGGGAGGGGTCCCACCGGGGCCCCGCGTCGCCCTGCACTTCCAGGACTTCCTGGAGGAGGCCCCCCGCCCCGCCTCCGCCCCTTCCGAGGGCCTGGCAGCCAGAGGCTGTGGGACAATAAAGAGAACATGACCAATGGCCAGGCACCAGTGGCTCGCGCACACCTGCAATCCCGGCTACTCGGAGGCTGAGATCCGAGGATCTCGGTTCAAAGCCAGCCCGGGCAGAAAAGGCCATTCAACTCATATCTCCAGTTAACCACCAAAAATGCCAGAAGTGGGGTGACTTTGTCCAAAGAAATGTCTTCTTCACCTGACTTATGCAACTGTAACCTCTCAGTATACCACCTTTATAATAACAATTTTAAAAACTTACAAAAAATTAGAAGTGCAAGTGGTAGAGTGCTAGCCTTGAGCAAAAAAAAGAAGAAGAAAGAAAAGCTGGGCGGGTGGGTGGGGGGCGGGGAGACTAAGAATGTGGCTCAGCGGTAGAGGGCTGGCCTAGCATGCATGAAGCCCTGGGTTCGATTCCTCAGCACCACATACACAGAAACAGCCGGAAGTGGCGCTGTGGCTCAAGTGGCAGAGTGCTAGCCTGGAGCAAAAGGAAGCCAGGGACAGTGCTCAGGCCCTGAGTTCAAAGCCCCAGAACTGCTCCCCCCCCACTTGCAATAAAAAGAAAATGGAAAATGACAAGTGGTGTGGCTGTTTGTCTGCTTAGTACTTGAACAACACACCTAAGCCCCCTCCGCATGGTGGGAGCTTTCCAGACGGCGGTCCTCCGTCCTCCTCAGGCCCAGGCGTGCCCTGTGGGTACCTTCCTGTAACTCACCCACTGCCTCTGCCCTGGAGGAAGCTGAGGCCCCAGTAGCACTGCTGACTGCCCCAGGTCCTTTGAGGGTGCTGGTGCCAGACGGGGCAGGGAATCACAGAGATGGAGCAGAGGTGAGGGAGGAGGAGAGTCAGGAGAAGGCCTCCGGGGGGGCTTCCATAAGCACTCAGCCTGGGCTCCAGCTTGGTCTCCTTGTTCAGCCCCCAGGAACACGCCCCCCCCCCCCACATCCCTTTCCTCTGCTTCCTGGCCCAAGCGGAACCCAGCGCTGAGCGCAGCCGCGCTGATCTGGCTGAGGAGCCTCCAGGCAACGGGCACCCACAGCTCATGGAGGAGTGCCCACTGCAGCCCGCTCAGGGAGCACCTGCAGGCCCCAGAGACTCCCCCGTTCCGAAGCGAAGACCTCAGGCAACACCAAGCCTCCCTCTGCCACCCTCCCTGAGGTCCCCAGCCACAAAGAGCCAGTCATGCGCTGGAAGCTGCAGCCGGCCGCTTGGCCCCAGCAACCTGTCCAGGTTCCATTCCCAGAGCGGGAGAACAGGACTGAGAGATGGCAGAGTGGGGGGCTGGGGCCCCCTGCCCTGGCCTGTCGGGACCCAAGCACAGCACGAGGGCCAGCCCCATAGGCAGGCAAGGCCACAGAGGCCAGTGCCCTGGGCTCGGGATGGTGACCCAGCGACTGGGCAGCCACGGCAGCGGCCGGCCCGGGGCAGGAGTCTCCTCTCCTAACAGTGACCGTCTGCGGCAGTTCCTGCCGGCTCCTTCCCCTGCTCTGGCCAGTGCTGGCCGGGCCAGTGTTTGTTATTTGATTCCTCTTCTTGCTCAGCCCCTCTACCAGGTGTCTGGGCTGCTGGGAAGAAACACTCTCCTCTTTCCCACGCTCCCCGACACATTTTAATGAATTAGCTGGAAGCCCCTCCTCCCCTGCCCGCTGGCCGCCCTCCCCTGCTCAGTGCCTTTAAGGTGGCCGCAAGCTCAGCCCGGCTCTGGCCAGCTGCCCCGTCTGTGCTGTCCTTCCTCAGGCCCTCCTAGCTTGTCCCTGCTGCCTCACCCAGACTTCCCCAGACCGGATCCCAGAAAACTCGCCACTCTGCCCTGCACAAGCATTAGCCCCACAGCTGCCTGTGGCTGCCCTGGGAAGGAAGAGAGAAGGGAGTGCCTACGCAGAGAAGGGGTCCTCACTGTTGCCTTCTGGAGAGGCCGGCTGGTGGTCAGTGTGCCCTCAGACTGCCCGAGTCCAGCTTGGAGCCTCCCTAGGTCCCAGCCAAGGGTCACAGATTCAGAAGCTGGCCGCGCACTGGGTCACATATACAGCTGCCGGCACGCTGGAGCCCCACGCCGCCTGGCTGACCCCGAGAGGATGCCCTCCGCTCCCTCTCTCCCAGCAGCATCTGGAACAAATGTCCACCTTTTGTTTGTGTCCTTCAGTAAACACTTTGGTGTTGCTTGCTAGGAACCGGGGCCCCAGCGCCCCCACTCCCCAACCTCAAATTTGGCAGCTTCCGGGAGGAATTGGTGTCAGCGGAGCAAGTGGGAGCAAAACTGCCTTTCGTGGTCTCAGGGAAACAAGAGCCAACCAGGACTGAGAGCGGCCCCAGGGGGAGCCGGTGTGGGCCCCAGTCCTCACAGCACGGTGGTGGCATCCTGGCCATGCGGGTCTGACCCCCCGGCTCCTGACCCAGGGCAGTGACCTCGGTGTAGGCTCTCACCAGGACGGAATTGCCACATCATCCATGCCGTCCCACCCAGGGCTGGCTGAGCCAACCGGCCCTCGCCAGGACGGCCGCTGATTTCACGGCCCATGGAGGCCTGGGGTTCCCACACTTAGCTCACACAGGCCCCTTTGTCTGCCGCCTGCTGCGGGTGTGAGCAGCACTTTTCTCCCAGGCTTTGCTCAGGCTCAGCCGGAGCCCACCTGGGCAGGGGCCTGGCTGGGGACCTACTGGCTTTCCAGGGGCAGACCTGGGCTTCTGATATCGGAGTGTGTGTGTGTGGGGGGGGTGACTGGCAAAGATGCGGGCTGTAGATTATGTCCCCATTTGAGCCCCAGCAGGGAGAACCCATGGGGGGGGGCACCAAAAGCTGTTGGGATAAGCAGTGAAGCATGGGTGGGCTTGGGGTTACACAAGCAGAAGCAGATGTACTATGAATCTCAGAAGACAAGTGCGGGTCTGAAGCTGCATGCCGAGGGACTGGGGTTCCCAGGCCACCAGGAGGACCCCAGGGAAACGGGTCAGCCAGCGTCCGGCCTGAGTGAGGCCTTAGTCCCTGAGGCTTGCTCAGGTTCTCCTGCCAGTTTGGCAGTGCTCCCTCCAGAGCACAGGTAGGCAGGGTGGGGCACTACCCTCGTGGTAGTCGTGGGGTGGGGGAGGGGCTTTGTAGCAGCTACCTACCCGGGCACTGAGTCTGGGGACAGGAGCACCCCACACTAGGCCTGGCAGGGTGGTCTCCCGGCAGAGGCCTAGAGTTGCCGGCATGGATTCCCAGACGCACTTCAGAAGGAATCAAGCCCTGACGTGCCCTAGCCTCCTGCTCCCGGGAGTCTGAAGAATTCCTCCTTAATTTCCAGCCACCACAGGCTGCTGTAAACTGTAAATGGGGCCTGCCTCCCCAGCTAGCACCTCCCAGCCCGCTGTTGAGAGCCGGTCAATAAAAGGGGGGTTCCTGTTTAGAAATGAGTCATTTCAGCATTCCCTTCCATGGAGGTCCTTTCCCGGGCCCCACACCTGGGGCTGTGTACTCAACCCGGCTCCTGTGCAGCTGGGGCCCCGGCGCCCCGTTCACACCTGGGGCTGCGGGGGGCGGGGGGGGGATACGCGCCAGGCCCCGTGGTCCCTGGTTCCTGCCGATGGGAAGGCGACCCGCTCTCCACGGAGAACCCCAGGCTCATCCAGCTGGGCCGGAGCCCCCTCACACGGGCAATTCGGGACCCGGGCCGCTCCCCCAGGCCGCTTCCCCAGGCTCGCGGATCCCGCGCCAGGGCCCCTGCGGGCGGCGCGGGCCGGGCGGGGCCGGGCCGGCTGCCCCCGGAGCCCGGATTCCCTGGACGGCCAGGAAGGGAGTGGGCTGGAGACGGCGGACAGAGGTGGCGGCCCCGAGCGAGCGGCCCCCGCGGCGCCGAGCGGGGACACCTGGGGCGGCGGGCCTCGCCGCCCGCCCGGCACCGCCCGGGACCCCGCGCCCCGGCCGCGGAGCGAGGCCGACCCGCCGAGCCGCCGAGGCCCCGCCCCCGAGCCGCCGAGGCCCCGCCCCCGAGCCGCCGAGGCCCCGCCCCCGAGCCGCCCGAGGCCCCCGCCCCCGGACGCCGGCGGCCCCGCCCCCCGCCCGGGCTCAGCCCAATGGCGGGCTCCGGGGGGGCGCGCGTCACGGGAGTCCATTGTTATGCAAATACACGGGTGCTAAAAAAGAGCCCGGGCGCGGCGGGCGACCCAGAACGGCGACGCTGGGGACGCGCGCGGGGGCCGCGGGGGAGCACGGGCCGAGCCCTCCGGGGACGGCGATCGGGCGCGTCGCGGGCTCCGGCCGCTCCCGACCCCTCCGCCCGCCCGCCCGCCCGCCCGCTCGCCTGGGCGCGGCTGAATGCGGCGGGGGCCCCCCGGCGGAGGCCCCCGGCCCGCAACGCCCGCAGCGCGCCGGGCTGGCGTGCGGGGCCCGGGGCCGCGGCGCCCTCCATGCGCCCGGGCGCGCCCCGAGCCCGCCGGGGGCCCGCGCTGAGGCCGCCCGGGCCGGCGGCAGCATGAGCCAGGCCGAGCTGTCCACCTGCTCGGCGCCGCCGACGCAGCGCATCTTCCAGGAGGCCGTGCGCAAAGGCAACACGCAGGAGCTGCAGACGCTGCTGCAGAACATGACCAACTGCGAGTTCAACGTGAACTCCTTCGGGCCCGAGGGCCAGACGGCGCTGCACCAGTCGGTCATCGACGGCAACCTGGAGCTGGTGAAGCTGCTGGTCAAGTTCGGCGCCGACATCCGCCTGGCCAACCGCGACGGCTGGAGCGCGCTGCACATCGCCGCGTTCGGCGGCCACCAGGACATCGTGCTGTATCTCATCACCAAGGCCAAGTACGCGGCCAGCGGCCGGTGATGCCCGCCGGGCCCGCGCCGGCCCGCGCCGGCCTCCCGACCCTTCCTGCCAACTACCTCGGTGCCCGCCTGGAGCCCGCGGCCACCGCGAGGACGGCCCGGCCCCGGAACCCGCCGCCGCCCCGGGCCCCGGCGCCTTCCCCCGGCCCCGGCCCTCCCACCGCCTCGCGGGGGGGCGGGGCGGGCTCGGCCGCTTTTGAAATCCGAGTCTCGCCACCGCGAGTTCGGAATCCCGAGATACCGGATCCTCCGCTTTCTCCCGACGGCGACCGGAGCGCGCTCGGGCGGCGGGCGCCCGCGGGGACCCCGCCCGGCTTCCGTCCGCCCCGCGGCCGGCGCGCGCGACGACGGCGCCGCCGCTCCGGGACCACCTACCCCTCCGGGGGCGCCTGTGCGCGGGGCGCCTGTGCGCGGGGCGCCTGTGCGCGGGGGCTGTCCGCGAGGGCTGGGGGGGGGGGGGGGCGCTCCGCCAGCCCCAAGCCTAGACACTTGAGTCTACCACGTCTTGGTTGCACTGAAAATACCGCCTAGCCCGACGGTTTCCCCACCGCTCCTCCCCTCTCCCCCTGCCCACCCCGCTCCCTCGACCCCACGCGAGTGCTGGAAGCCAGGCCGCTCCTCCCTCCCTCCCCCCCTCCTTCCCCCCCTCCCTCCCTCCCTCCTTCCCCCTCTCCCGTGCGAGGCCACCGGCTCCCGAGCGGGCTCCCGGGCTGGGACGCGGGGAGGAGAGGGCGGTACCCCTTCCCAGTGAGTTTAGTTAACAGTCGGTTGCACACTTTTTTAAAAAAGTAAATGGATTTGCCACGATTAAATGTCATAACATTTATGACAATATAAAATATTAACATATTTTAAGCCCAAGTTTTAGGTGTACTTTTTGAATCTTGGTTATAAACCAATTTTAAAGGGCGTTGTTTCCAGCGTTGTGAAGGCTGTGTGTACCCATATTTATATTTTTTTATAAAATACCTAGAAGGACTGAACCTCTCGTGCTGTTGCTCAGTGAGGGAGGGCCACGCGCCTCCCTTGGTCTCCCCCGCAGGGAAGGACCGGGCCTGGGGTGGGGGGGGGTGGGGGGGCGCTGGGGCCGGGGCCCCCCTGTTCCCTGAATGCAGTCCTTCCTGGTTTCTGTGGCTCCAATTTTCTATGCAACCCCACACCCCTTCTTGTTTTGATCCTGGGAAATAAAGGGAGGCTGAATTATTCAAATTTAAATGAGGTTTCCCCTTCATAGAAGTGCTGCTGACCCTGCGTGCAAAAATGGGGAGCACTTGAGGACACAGGTGGGTGGAGGCCTTTTGCAGGGCTGGTCATACATGGCCTCTTCTGCGGCCTTTTTAGGAAACAGTTGAGACTAGTTAGATGTGGAGACACTAGATGACAGTGGAACAAGCACAGATTACTCCAAGAGGAGTTCTGTATATTTTTTCTACATGCAAATGCCTTTTAATTATGTTAATTAATGTTAAGACTTCCTAGGCTCATGTCAAGCTGCATGGGTCGGAGTTGATGACTTACGTGCAGATGAAGTCTGCAGGACACTCCTGAGCGTACGATAGAGACTTGTAGCCAGCGTGAAAAATTTATAAATAAATTTTTCATTGGTCTTTTTTATATTAAAATAAAAGTTTGTTCATTCTTGGTCTTGGCAAAAGTCATAGATAGAAACCCTCTCCGGTGACTGGGCTGGTGGCAGTGTACTGTTGCCAACGCTACCTGCACAATGCTTGGCTTGTGTTTACCTAATGACAGAGCCCGGTAAATGGGCACCCCGCCTGCTCAACCGCCACATCCAAGCTGGCCCCAAACAGGACTGTGAGAAACCTGGGGCCTGGGCTGGGCAGCCTGTGTTAGGCACTGAGGGCCCCTAGAGCTGATGGCCGCAGCCCCTTTGGCTCCTGGCAAAACTGCCAGGATCTCCAAGTGGGAAGACCTAGGGGGAGCTCCTCCTGTTTCCCACCCACTGAACCTGGGTCCCCCGAGAGAACCAGGCCACACTTCTCCCCTCTCACCTACGGAGAAAAGGTTCCTTAGACTGGGGAAACATCACAGTTTCTCTGACCATGAGAGGCCCCTACAGGCAGGCCTGCAGCCAGCTACCCCAGGGCACAGAGCCCTCAGCCCCAAGAACGCAAGCTCAGGGTCCCTGTCCTGAGGTGAGTGAGCAATGTTTTGAGTCTACTGCGGGACCCCTTTTCCCTTTGGAGGAGGAAAAAAGCAGGGGCAACCTGCTGGGGGGGGGGGGTGGTGGGCAGTCCCGGGGAGGGGGGTGCAGGGAGAGGGCCATGATATCCTGAACAGTAGCCACCAGCAAAGAGATCGCAGAGAAAGGGCAGGAAAGCTGAGCTGCTAAGATAAAGTGAGGCCTTTCCTCCTGAGGTTCTCAGACCCCTGCAGGCTTCAGCCTCTCCTAGTCCCAGACTGCTGTCCCTCAGGCACGACCAGCCCTCCACCCTGCAAGGTCACATCTTCACCCCCACCTTCCACCTTCCACCTTCACCCCCACCACTGCCCGAGCCAGTCCTTAGGCCCTGGGTGGGTGCTACCATGCTAAAGACTGAGGGCAGGCGCTGGCCACCCCTCCCAGGCAGGATGAAGCAAGCCCACCTAGGTCAGCTAGAGGCTGCCCCACCAGGTGGACACAGAGGAGCTGCCACAAGAACCTGGACATGGCTGGGACCGGGCTGGGGCCACTGCACAGTGTGTTTCAGCTGCTGTCACATCTGCCCTGCACACTTCTAGGACATGAAGGACCTCAAGCGTGGAAACCAGTTACCAAGCAGGCATGAGGGGTGACACCCTCTCGCCCGTGTGGGGGGTTAAATCCTCGCACCTGTGCATGGGGGTGACGTCCTCTCACCTGGGGGAGGCTGGTGTCCTCTCACCTGTGTGTGTGTGGGGTGATGTCATCTCACCTGGGGAAGGCTGTGTCCTTTCACCTGTGAAGGGTGACATCCTCTCACCTGTGTGTGGGGGCTAAATCCTCGCACCTGTGGGGGGAGCTGATGTCCTCTCCACCCTGTGTGACCTGTGGGGGGGTGGCATCCTCTCACCTGTGTGTGTGGAGGGGCTGACATCCTTTCACCTATGGGGGGGGAGCGTCATCCTCTCACCTGTGCGTGTGTGGGTTAAATCCTTGCACCTGTGGGGGGAGCTGATGTCCTCTCACCTGTGGGGGAGCGTGAATCATCTTACCTGGGGGGGTGCTGACATCCTCTCACCAAGGAGAAGTCCAGGGCTTCCCAGCACATTGAATTCTTTCTTCTGAAACACATTTGAAGAGAGCCTTGGCTGGATTCCCCACTCGCAGTCTTCTGGAGGAGGGCTGAGGTGGAGCCCCGACGGGCCCTGCTGTCTTCTCAAGTGCTGCTCTGTCGTCTTCCCTGGCATGCAGGGGACTAGGCCACAGCGGGGACACTTGAAAGCCACGGCGCCCTTCCCCCTGGAGAGGGCCCAGGTGTGCGGAGGCCAGGACAGGCTGCCAGGGCAAAGCCTGAGATCTTCCCCAGCCTCGCAGCGCACGGGAACCATGGGCAGCTGGGCAGTGTCCCCCAGAGAGCGGCTTGGTGGCCAGTAGGCTGGCTGAACAGGGGTGGCCCCAACTATCAGCCGATCCAGGCCGATGGAGTCCTCTGGGCAGCCTCCTCCTGGCCAAGTCCTCACCTGCCCGGCGGTCCAGATCTGCACGTGCGTACCTGGCCAGAAAGCCACGAGGACAGGAGGAAGCTGCAGGCAGGAGGCACCAGGAGGGAGGCCAGGGCCTGCCCCCTGCCTTCTTCCAGATGCTGTGCCCAGTCCTCCTGTCCATCTGTCCCCTGCCCCTGACTGCACTCAGGAGGGTTTACCACTGGTGAGCCAGGAGGAGTGGTACACAGAGGCAGCAGGCGGGGGCCAGGAAAGGATGGTGGGACCCAAGCCAGGGAAGAGGGAAGGGCGTGCGTGGCAGACTGTCCCCTCCCCCCCCCAGGCAAGGAGAGGAGGTGGGAAGTGTGCGCCTGAGATGGGGGGTGCAAAGGCAGTGCGCACAGACCGGGGCTGGAGAGGCGGCGTGCCCGCAAGGCTGGAGACCGCCCCCCTCCGGCCCGGGAGGCAGCAGCAGTGGGGAGGGGGCCGTGTCCCTGGCCTCCGGGTCTCGGCGTTGGGGGCCTCCAGGGACAGGAAGGGCGGCCCCACCCTGGGGGCCGGGGCAAACAAAGCCCAGGGCACGAGGGTGCGGGCCGCAGGCGGGGCGGCCGAGGTCGGGGGGCCTCCACCCCCGCGCCGAGGCCCCGCCAGGCCGTCGGGCCGGGTCCGCGCGGCCGCCCTCCCGCCTCCCTTCTTCCGCTCGGGCATCCCTCCGCCCCCCACCGCCACCGGTGTCGGCCCCGCCGTCTTCTCGGTGCAGGCGCGGGGCCTCTGCCCGCTCCGTGGTCAGCCCGGCCAGCAGCGGCCACGTGAATGAGGAGCCGGCGGGGAGCGGGCCGGGCCCGGGGCGGACCCGGAGGGCGGGGAGCGGGCCGGGCCGGGGGCGGACCCGGAGGGCGGGGAGCGGGCCGGGCCGGACCCGGAGGGCGGGGAGCGGGCCGGGCCCGGGGCGGACCCGGAGGGCGGGGAGCGGGCCGGGCCCGGGGCGGACCCGGAGGGCGGGGAGCGGGCCGGGTCAGGACCCGGAGGGCGGGGAGCGGGCCGGGTCAGGACCCGGAGGGCGGGGAGCGGGCCGGGTCAGGACCCGGACCCAGGGCCGCGCGCACCCAGGCCCAGGCCTAGCTGTTCTGGTGAACGGGGGCCTCGGCTCGACGGCCCCCGCCCCGCCCAGGGCCGCACCCCGCCAGAGAGCCCCCCCCGCCCCAGAGCCCCCGCCCCAGAGCCCCCCAACACCCCCCACCCCGCCCCGGCGCCCCCCACCCGCCCCAGCGCCCCCGCCCCGGCGCCCCCCACCCGCCCCGGCGCCCCCCGCCCGCCCCGGCGCCCCCCCAACGCCCCCACCCCGCCCCGGCGCCCCCCGCCCGCCCCAACGCCCCCACCCCGCCCCGGCGCCCCCCGCCCCGCCCCGGCGCCCCCCGCCCGCCCCGGCGCCCCCCGCCCCGCCCCGGCGCCCCCGCCCGCCCCAGCGCCCCCGCCCCGGCGCCCCCCACCCCGCCCCGGCGCCCCCCGCACCGCCCCGGCGCCCCCCGCCCGCCCCGGCGCCCCCCGCCCCGCCCCGGCGCCCCCCGCCCGCCCCGGCGCCCCCCGCCCCGCCCCGGCGCCCCCCGCCCGCCCCGGCGCCCCCCGCCCCGCCCCGGCGCCCCCCGCCTGCCCCGGCGCCCCCGCCCCGGCGCCCGGCGCGGGCCGCGAGGGGGCGCGGGGCTGAGCTCCGCGCGGAGTCGAGCTGTCGTCTGCCCGGATCACGGCCGGGTCTGCGCCTCCCTCGTCCACGTCCGCCAGGAGCGGCCACGCGGGGGACTCCACGGCGCCCCACGCAACCGGCGGAGGCCGCTCCGACCCCGCAGCGGTGGGGACCCGGCCCACGCCGGAGCTCGGAACCCCGGCTCCCCGCCACGGGGCCCGGCGAGGACTCGGTGACCTCGGAGCCCTGGTCTCGGCCTCCTCCTCCCAGGCCCCGGCGCGGCTGTGCTGCCCCCCTGTGGCCGTCCCGGGCCCTGCCCTCCCCCTGCCCCTGCCCCGTCCTCCTCCTCCTCCCCTGTCTTCCCCTTGCCCTGTCCTCCCCCTGCCCCTCCCCGTGCCCCTCCCCTGTCCTCCCCCTCTCCTGCCCTGTCCTCCTCCTCCCCTGTCCTCCCCCTGCCCCTCTCCTATCCTCCCCATGCCTCTCCCCTGTCCTCCTCCTCTCCTGCCCCGTCCTCCTCCCCTGTCTTTCCCCCTGCCCTGTCCCCCCTGCCCTGTCCTCCCCCTTGCCCTGTCCTCCCCCTCTCCTGCCCTGTCCTCCTCCTCCTCCCGTCTTCCTTCTCCCCTGTCCTCCCCCTCCCCTGTCCTCCCCTTGCCCTGTCTTCCCCTGCCCTGTCCTCCCCTGCCCCTCTCCTGCTTGACACACACCCCTCCCTGTGCCCATCCCCTGCCACCCACCCCCCTGCACTGCCCGCCCTGTGCCAGGGAGCCCCTCGGGGAGGGCAGGTGAGGAGCAGCTGAAGGACTTTGGTCACCACAGTGATGGAGTCTGGGCTGGGCAGGGCGGGGCCGCCGGGAGCCTGTGGAAGGACGGGGAGGGTTAGGGTGAAAGGAAAAGGCTGAAGAGCTGAGGCCCAGGACCGCCGAGGCCCGCTCTGCATGGCCAGCTCACACTGAAGCGGGGGCGGGGGGGCACGGGCCAGGAGGCAAAGGGAAAGCAGGGAAGACCTGCTGTGGTCCCCCCTGAGCGGCCTGAGACGGTGCAGCCGTCGGTGGGTGAGGGCAGCCCGGGCTGGGCCTGGAGGGGCCCGGATGCCAGCAGGGGGCTGTGGGCAGGACGCAGAGGACACAGCAGGCCCGTGGGCGCACGGGGGCTCCCGGCTTCCACACTTGGCACTGATGGGGCAGGGAAGGCACGGCGTGAGGGCCCAGCGCCGGACGATGGCCAGCAGGGCACGGAGGGGCCCTCTGTGGCCACGCTGCCACGGGCCACACAGCACACGGGCGCTGAACCATCAGGACAAGCCACAGACTTGAGTGTCTGCCTAGGAGGCTGGACGCCCTGAGTTCAAAGCAAAAGATTCTTTTCCATGTTAACTGATGTTGGGATAAAGTCTTTAGGTTTATTGTTCATATTCCTAAAATATTGCATAATTAACACACAATGAAATGTATACCTCATGATACATTCTGATAAACTTGATAGATCGTGAGAGACATTTATGCCCACATAACCAACACCACCATTAGAATGAGAATCTCCAAAAGCCATCCCCAGCAGGCGCCCGCGGCTCACGCCTGTCCACCCCAGCTACTCAGGAGGCGGAGATCCCAGGACTGCAGTTCAAAGCCAGCCAGCCAGGGAAGTCCTTAAGACTGTCTCCAACTCACAACCAGAAAACTGGAAGTGGTGCTATGCCTCAAGTTGTAGAGCTCTAACCTTGAGCTGAAGAACTCAAGGACAGGGCTCAGGCCCAGAGTTCAAGCCCCACCATGGACCTAAAAAACTTAAGTGAGATAATAAACCAGTTCAACAAGGCAGCAGGGGGCTGGGAATGTGGCTTAGTGCGAGAGCGCTTGCCTAGCATGCATGAAGCCCCAGGTTCAATTCCTCAGCACCATATAAACAGAAAAAGCTAGAAGTGGTGCTGTGGCTTAAGTGGTAGAGTGCTTGCCTTGAGCAAAAAGAAGCCAGGGACAGTGCCCAGGCCCTGGAGTTCGAGCCCCAGAACTGCCAACAAAGAGAGAAGAAAAGAAAACAGGGCAGCAGGATACAAGTACGCAACATGGGCCTAGGCGCTGTCCCTGAGCTTCTTTTGCTCAAGGTTAGTATTCTACCACTTGAGCCACAGCACCACCTCTGGCCTGAGGAATCAAACCCAGGGCTTCATGAATGCTAGGCAAGCACTCTACCACTAAGCCACATTTCCAGCCCCTCCTCCTCCTCCTCCTCCTCTTCTTTTTCTTCTTCTTTGATGAGGGAGGCACTAGTAGAGTTTGAACTCAGAACCCTGAGTTTTCAGGGCTTGCTTGCTTACCTGGCACTCTACCACTTAAACCATACATCCAACCTAGGTTTTGTTTTTGTTTTTGTTTTTGTTTTTGCAATAGCAAGGCAAGACTATTCAAGCAGGGCCGCAGCCCAGGCCTTGTCCTACCCGACACAGCGGAGGTTAGGAGGCAGCCTCAAGCTGCGATTACACAGGGCTTATAAAGGCAAAAAACAAAGTTACAACAATCAGGTGTTCGAGCAAGCAAGATTAGGACACAGGTACAAATCTGATTGGCTCAGGGTTCAAGGCATTTTAGGGGTGGTTAGAGTTAAGCATTCCCAGGTGGTTAGAGTTCTTGACCAGCTGGGCCCTAATAAGCTTGCCATTCCCCCCCTTCATTCCCCCCTTCTGATAGGTAACTCGAGAACCAATCGTGGTTCTCCTTGCTTATTAGTTTGATTCTGACTGAGAATCGGTAGGGATAGATTGGTATTGTGCCCGCAGTACCATAAGTTGTGGTGGCGCTTTACTCAGTTGGTAGCGGGTGAGGCTCAGGAGGAGGTCCAGTCTCATAAAGGGCCTTTAGCTTGAGCCAGATCTCTTGGTGGACCTGCTATAGGGCTCTGAGGGGGCGATAAGAGCCCACAACAAATGCGGTTACAAGCTAGGAATAACATTTAGGTGACATCACACAAGTCCCTTAGCCCTGCAGATACAGATAAACATAGTTTTACACCAAAGCCCCAATTCTGACCCTATTTATATTATAGCCAATATGATTACATACCAACTTTACTCATGTGCTCTAATTTTAAGACATACTGATACCATTTGTTACATACTCACTTTCTAGGGATTGTCTTTCTCACCTTTAACATGCCAAAACCTTTTAATCTAAAGGAAACATTTTTCTCTCTCTAAAGTCTTTCCTTATACAGTTTTATAATCTGTGTCTTATAAAATTGAACATATCCCCACTCACACCATCTTCTACTTCCTCACACCATCAGTGACCTACTGGAACGTTCTGTGACAATTTACTTTTTAAATCCCTTTCTTATCCAGAGGAAACCCTTTCTCTATCCCTTTCTCCAAGGCTTTCTATACTAACCTTCCTCTTTACATTTCCTGGGGCTTCTTTGCTGCTAGAGTTTTAAACTGTCTACATTTTCCGGTTTATCTCAACTACATCAAGGCAATTTACTGTGACTCCACGCACAGGCTGTTGGGGAAAACAAAAATGGGGCAACGGTCAGTCCAATGGGACTGCTGCTCCTAAGAAGCCAGACCAGAGCCAACTATCATAAGCCAACTATTCTATATCTATATTCTATATCATGAGCCAACTATTCTAGAGTAGATTTCTCCAGTTTCCAGTTCCTCCAAGTGCCTACGGTTGGCCAGTGGCATCTGCAAGATCCACCCCTAGGAGGGCTCCATGAAGATGCCCCCAGCAGCTTAAATCTCTGTCCAGTTACCTTGGTACCCGGCACACCTGATGGCAGTTACCTCCCTCTCTTCTCTGAGGTCACACCCTAATCCATCTGGACACATTTTAATACTCTTGGACATACCTCCACCCCAGGCATTGCCTGGAAGTGGCTCTCCAGCCTGTCATACATGCTTTGAATTTAGGAGCAAGCCAGTCTGCTTGAAAATTTCTTACAATAAGTTTTAGCAGATCCAAAACACTTTCCAGCAGAAATCAGCTGCGTGTGATAAAAGTCTCATCTGAAGATGTAGATTCTTCCAGATGACTGTTAGACTGTCCTTGATCCTCACTCAAATGCAATGGGCAGGGGCCATGGTGGTGTCAGGCAGCAGTGGCTCCCAGTGGTTCCAGTAGAATGTCACACCTTCTGGGTTACCTGGAACTTGTTAAGGGCCAGTATTAGATCTTCACCATCTTTTAGGAATCACCTGTCCTCTGTGGGCTTGCTGGAAATTGTTACAAAGAACCTACAAGGAAACTTCAGAGTCTGGGGTCTCGGGGGTCTCTGGGGCTATCCCGGACGAAACCCCAAATGTTATGCCAAGTCACGAAACTACCACCAAGTAGACCACCGAGACTCAGACATTCCGAAATGCAATAGCAAGGCAAGACTTTATTCAAGCGGGGCCGCGGCCCGTGCCTTGTCCTACCCACCGACACAGCGGAGGTTAGGAGGCAGCCCAACCTAGGTTTTTGATAGTTATTTTGAAGATGGAGTCTGGCAGTTCTTTCTGTCTGGGCTGACTTTAAAACTGCAGCCCTCCTGATCTCGATCTTCTGAGTAGCTGGAACTGCAGGTATGCCCAGCAACTCATGGGTTACTTTTTGAGATACGCTCTTCCTGCTAGAAAGAGGGAAGGAAGGAAAAAGGAAAAAAATATATAGATGATAGATAGATAGATGATAGGTTTATTAGCCACACTGGAATCTTGGATTTCGAATCCTCATGATCGTTAAGCAGGTGTTCTACCACTTGAGCCATACCTCTGGCCCTTTTCTGCCTTGGTTACTTTTGGAATAGGATCTTCAGTTTATACTCTGGCTGGCCTAGACCATGATCTTCCCATTTATATTTCCTGTGTATCTGGGATGCCAGGTGTGCAATCCCACATTTGTTACTGGTTAAGATGGGGTCTCCAAGGCCTTGAACGGAGCCCTTCCTGATCTCCATCACCTGAACAGCTAGGGTTACAGGCAAGAGCCACTAGCGCCCAGCTGAGCTGTGAAACTCATGTAGCCTTTGGCCCTCCATCAGCTTGCATTTCTGTACCATTTCCCTGCTCAGCATTTCTATACTACTGAAGAATAAAATAACTAGTTCATATGGATTAT
Source organism: Perognathus longimembris pacificus (assembly GCF_023159225.1). Classification (NCBI taxonomy): domain Eukaryota; kingdom Metazoa; phylum Chordata; class Mammalia; order Rodentia; family Heteromyidae; genus Perognathus; species Perognathus longimembris. The sequence goes on along the minus strand of NW_025960903.1, from coordinate 88,853 downwards.
TAAAATGGAGGCTTGGAGGGAAACTGATGAATCCACCACTGGAGGGAAAGATTCAGCGTCCCTTTCTCCACCACTACTAGGTCAAGCAGAGGAAAACTCAAAACAAGACAGTACATTGTCTGATTGGAGGTGGTTTATTCACAAGCATGAAGCAACCTGTCCACAGGGCTGAGTGCACACACCTCTTACAGGAACTGCCCTCCCTGTGTTCGTGTAGGAATAAATAGAATTCTTTCCATACTGGTTTGGGTTTCTGGATCCAAGTAGATGCCTGGTAGGTGGCCCTGGTGAGGGGAAGAACCAGGTCCTGTCTGGCTGGACAGGTGACACTTCAAGGTGGGTCCTCTCTGCTAGGGTAAGAGGCCTGGGGCCACCCCCACCCCCACCTTCAGGCTTGCCAACACACATCCCTCCCCCAGAGGGACCGCCACACTGGGGCTCAGGAGGCAGACACCCAGTACGGGGCCTAGGCCCTGCGCCCGCCCCAGCTCCTCACCCTGCACTGCCCAGGGGCCCCCGGGGCTCCGCACCTCCCTGCAACCCACCCCCCTCTGGGCTTCAGTAGGCCTGGGAGCAGGAGGGAGCCTGGGGTCGACCTGGGCAGGCCCCGACTCCCTCCCCTGCGGTGCTGGGTTCAGCAGCTCCTCCTCCCGACACGAGGGGCACCTCTCGAGCCTCAGCTCACCGACGAGTAGCAGGCCCCACAATGGCGCGTGGGCCTCGGGAGGCCCCGGACCTGCTGCGGAAGCCAGCGCCTCCGGAGGGGGGTCGGCTGCTCACTCGGGGGGCGTCCTGGGTACCGGTCCTCTCCCAGAGAGCCTTCCATCTCGGCCCCAGACCCCGCCTCCGGTGTGGGGCCGACACCGCGGTCGTCCCGGCGCCACCGGCTACCCCGCGCGCCCCGGCCGGCCCGGGCGGGTGCGGAGCCGGGCGCCGCCAGACGGCAGCACTGAGGCGGCCCGAGGCCAAGGCGCCGGGAGCCCGCGGCCGCCCCGCCGTCCAGGGAAGAGCGGGCGCGGGGCCCGGCCCGCCCGCGGAGGAGCTGGGGAGGACACGGGCCGCCGGTCACGGCGGGGGCCCGACGGCGACCCTGCCGCGGAGCAGGGGCTCCCCGCTCGGGACACGGGGAGCCGGGGCGAGGCTCCCGGCCTGGGAGAGCCGGCTCCAGGGCGGTGCCGCAGGGCGGCTCCCCAGCTCAGGGCCCCGCAGGGGCTTCAGAGGCGAGGGGTCCGCTTGGGCCCGCCCCGCCCCGGTCACCTGAGTGTCCCCCCCCCCCGCTTTCCTGGGGGCTCCGGGGTTCCCCAGCGGGCCCGAGGTCGCACGGGGCTGAGGGGGAACCCGTCACGCGCGGAGACCTGCCGGGGGCGGCACCCGCGCCCTGGGCGCAGCCTGCGCACCGGGCACCGGCGGAGCCAGCGCGGGGAGACGCGGGCGGCGCGCGGGGGAGGGGAGAGCCCCGCGCCGGGCCGCCGGGCCGCCGGGCCGCTCCCGGGCTCCCTGGCCCGGGGGGCCCCGAGGACGAGCGCCGACCCCCGACCCGGGCCCGGGCTACAGCAGGTTCACGGCGGCCACCACGGGCTCGCAGCCCGTGACCGCGAACTCGCGGCCGGCCACGCGGTAGTAGCTGAGCTGCGCGGCGAGGCGCTCGGCGCGGGCCCGGTCCGGGAAGAAGCCCTCGCCGGCCATCTCCTCCTGGAAGCAGCTGACCACATCCTGCCGGTCGAGCAGCAGGAAGGGCACGATGGCCGCCGCGTGCCACAGCGGGTGCTCGCGGGCCAGGCGCGCGCGGAGCCGGGCGCGCAGCTCCGCCTCGGCCGGCGCGGCGGGGCCGGGGCCGGGGCCGGGGCCGGGGCCGGGGCCGGGCGGCGGCGCGCGGGAGGCGTTGCGCGGCGCGCGGGAGGCCTGGTGCAGCGCGAAGCGCGTGACCTCGGCCGCGCCCGCGCCGCTGAGCAGCACGTAGATGGCGTTGCGGAAGCGGTGCGGGCGCTGCGGCTGCACGAGGCCGTGCAGCTCGTCCAGCAGCGCGGGCGGCAGCCGCTCGGCGTCGTCCAGCACCAGCAGCGGCGTCCGCTCCGCGGCCTCGGCCCGCGCCACCACGTCGGCCACGCGGCGCGCCAGGTCCCGGCGGCAGCGCGGCGCGGCGCGCGGCTCGGGGCAGTGGTGGCGCGCGTGGTACACGAGCACGGGCGCCCCGCCGGGCACGGCGCGGAAGTGGCGCGCCAGCAGGCGGCCCGCCAGGCTCTTGCCCACGCCGCGGGGCCCGAGCAGCGCCAGCAGGAGCGGGCGGCCGTGCGCGTGCGTGGCCAGGTAGTCCCGCAGCAGCGCCACGAGGCGGCCCACGGCGGCCGGCTGGCCGAACACGGCGCCCCGCAGCGCCTTCTCCAGCCCGTCCAGGTCGTAGCGCAGCGCGTTGTCGTCCAGGTTCTCGATGGCGTTGAGCACCTGGAAGCCCACGATGGCCACCAGCAGCCACAGGCAGCGCTGGGCGCGGCTCCGGCGCTCGGCGCGCGGCCGGGCCGGGCGGGAGGCCTCGGGGTAGAGCACCAGGCGGCTGCGCCGGCGCCGGCGGCGCGGGGCCCGCGAGGGCGGCGGCTCCCCCGGGCCGTCGAAAGTGAAGAACCGGGGCTCGGTGCGCGGGGCCGCGGGGCCGCAGCCGGGCCCGGACGCCCCGGGCCCCCGCAGGCGCCGCTGGCGCAGGAGGCACACGCGGCGGCGCAGGCGGAGCACGGCGCGCACGGGCGCCATCACGCCGGGGCCCCGGGCGCGGGGCGCCGCGGGCTCTGGGGCCGGCTGGCCGCGGTCCATGGCGCCGGAGCGCTCGGCTCGCAGGTCCCGCCCTACGACAGCAAGAGAAGAAGAATCTCCAGATCCCCGCTGCGGCCCGCCCGCGAGGGCCGGCGCCCCAAGCTTACAGGACCGCTCCCCGAGGGAGCGAGCGAGCGTGGGAGCGAGCCGCCCGGCCCGGCCCGGCCCGGCCCGGCCCGGCCCGGCCCGCCTCCCCCACCGCCCGGCCCGGCCCGCCTCCCCCACCGCCCGGCCCGGCCCGGCCCGGCCCGCCTCCCCCACCGCCCGGCCCGACCCCGCCTCCCCCACCGCCCGGCCCGACCCGCCTCCCCCACCGCCCGGCCCGGCCCGCCTCCCCCACCGCCCGGCCCGGCCCGCCTCCCCCACCGCCCGGCCCGGCCCGCCTCCCCCACCGCCCGGCCCGACCCGCCTCCCCCACCGCCCGGCCCGGCCCGCCTCCCCCACCGCCCGGCCCGGCCCGCCTCCCCCACCGCCCGGCCCGGCCCGGCCCGGCCCGCCTCCCCCACCGCCCGGCCCGGCCCGCCTCCCCCACCGCCCGGCCCGGCCCGCCTCCCCCACCGCCCGGCCCGGCCCGGCCCGGCCCGCCTCCCCCACCGCCCGGCCCGGCCCGCCTCCCCCACCGCCCGGCCCGGCCCGGCCCGGCCCGCCTCCCCCACCGCCCGGCCCGGCCCGCCTCCCCCACCGCCCGGCCCGACCCGCCTCCCCCACCGCCCGGCCCGGCCCGCCTCCCCCACCGCCCGGCCCGGCCCGCCTCCCCCACCGCCCGGCCCGGCCCGGCCCGGCCCGCCTCCCCCACCGCCCGGCCCGGCCCCGCCCCGCCGGCCCCGCCGACCAGGAAGCCGCCGCCGCCGCGCTCAGCCCCCATGCAAATCTCCCGGCCGGCCGGGCCCGGAGGAAGCGGCTGGGGGAAGGGGCGAGCTGTTTATCTGGCGGCCACTGGCTTCCTGGCCGAGGCGGCAGAGCCCCGGGCCCGCTGGCCTGGCCAAGGGTCCGGCCGGACACCGCACCCTGACCTCACCCGCGCCTGGGTTTGGGAACATCAGGGGAGGCCTCCGCACCCCCAGGAGTTGAGACTCCACCCGCTCGGGGACCGCTGGAGGTGGAAGTCCGCAGGAAAATGTGTGCTTCTGAGAACAGACTCCAGACCTGCCCCAGGGCCTCCCAGCCCTCCGGGCCCGCCTCGGGGAGCGAGCCCCTCCGCACAGTGAACTACCCAGCAGCAGCAGCGGGGAGCCCCAGGCCGGACAGGGTGGAGGCTGGCCTCAAACCCCCGGGCCCCAAGCCCACCCCCTACCTGCAGGCGCGTCAAGCTCCCCCAGCTCTGCCACCCGTGCCCAGGCCAGCTGGCCTGTGACTCAGGACGCAGGAAAAGCTATTCTCCCCGGGTGGGAGACGGGTGGGTCAGCGGCCTCTGAGCCCACTGAGGCCTGAAGACAGCAGCCACACCTGAAGGTCCAGGGGAAAACACGGAGCAGAGGAAGCTCTGGGAGGTTTCCGCTTTGATGCAGAGGAAGTGAGTCAGAGGTGAGGCGGGGCGGGACTTGAGCTGGACAGAGAGCAGCTCAGTGGAGGAGGCCTGGCTGGTCAGCCACAGCCCAGTTCCTCTCTCCAGATGTCCACCCACCCCTCAGCCGTCCAGCTGTCCAGCCGGTGAGGCTGGGCCGCCTCCCTGTTCCTTGCAGTTGGGCTCCTCCTCCAGGAGCCCTGGCGTCCCCTAGGACTGCCACTCCCCCATGCCCCCACTCCCCCACGCCCCCACTCCCCCACGCCCCCACTCCCCCACGCCCCCACGCCCCCATGCAGGGAAACGGGGGCTCCTAGCTGCATAAGGTAGAGCAACAGTTCTAGAGCTGGGGACAACACCCACTTGTAGGGAAAGGAGGAGCAAGTTTAGAAAGAACTTGGGCCAGTGGGGCTGGGAATGTGGCTTGCCTAGCATGCATGAAGTCCTGAGTTCGATTCCTCAGCACCACATATATAGAAAAAGCCAGAAATGGCGCCATGGCTCAAGTGGTAGAGTGCTAGCCTTGAGCAAAGAGGCCAGGGACAGTGCTCAGGTCGGGTTCAAGCTCCAGGATGGCAAAAAAAAAAAAAAAAAGCAAAACACTTGGGCTAAGATTTCTCGGAAGACAGGCTTGAAGGCCTGAGAGCCTGCATAGCCACCTGCAGGCAGGAAGTTCCCCGAACCTGCCCTGCTGCTGATGGCTACCAGGCACGGTGAGGACACAAGCCACACACACAGAGACCACTCAAACCCACCTGTCCCCAACAGCAGATTCTCAGGGATGCCCTGCTCAGCCCTGGCCTAAGCCAAGTGGCCTCTCCCTAAACTGCTTGGGATGGCTGGACCACTGCCTGGCTGTGGAGTCTCCTTTGCTCCAAATAACTAAGGCCTGGCCCTGCACGGGTCCCCAGCCCCTCCTGGGGCCTGCTGAAGGAAAGGCTGCGCCTTGGTCTGTCTGAGGGGCACCAAGCACCCTATGAGGCCCGGAGGAGCTTCCTTCCCATCCTGGACAGCAGACTACATCACCCAGTGACCTAGTGGGGTGGCTGGGTGAGGCCAGGCAGTCCAAAGCTGTGGCTCACGGAAGCAGCAGCACAGGGGGAGGGAGAGGGGGAAATGAGGGAGGAGGTAACAAGGAGAACAAGAAATGTGCTGGGAATATGGCCTAGTGGCAAGAGTGCTTGCCTCCTACACATGAAGCTCTCGGTTCGATTCCCCAGCACCACATATATGGAAAATGGCCAGAAGGGGCGCTGTGGCTCAGGTGGCAGAGTGCTAGCCTTGAGCGGGAAGAAGCCAGGGACGGTGCTCAGGCCCTGAGTCCAAGCCCAGGACTGGCCAAGAAAAAAAAAAATGCTCACCGCCTTGCCTATGAATCTGTAAGCCCTCTGTATCACACCTTGACAATAAAGAAACAGCAGCAGCACTCACTCCAGGCCTGCACTGCGTCTACCCAGAGCGGCCCAGCCTTAGAACAAGCACACACACAAGCACACAACTCGCCACAGATGTATCAAAAGGTCTTTTATTTACATGAGACGAAACAAACCTCTGGGTGCCCCTGCTGTCCCCGACAAGGTTCACAAGCCGAGCAGGCAGGTGAGGCAGGTGCTGCGGGGAGGGGCTGCGCTGGAAACACCCGAGGCCTCCTCTCCTGCAGACTGGCCTCCTGGCCCCGCACACCTCCTGCCCCCAACCCTTGCCGCACGTCAGGTTACTTGGCCCCTGCCCAACCCCTTAGCTTCTTCCTAACTTCACTCATCGCCCATCTCTGCCAGTGCCCTGAAAACCTGCAGTGCGAGCTTTCCACTAAGAGCGCACGGCTGGGGTCTCGCCCCCCACCCATGGGGTCCGCCAAGGACCGACTCCAGCAGGCCAAGCAGACGAAGGAGCGCTCTGCCCACCCCCGCCCCGGCTCACACACCGGGGCCTCCCCCCAGAAGGGGCCCGCTCAGAGGGCGGCCGTGGCGGGCACGCTCGGGAGGGGCAGCTCCAGGGCCGGCGTCTCGGTGGCCTGGGCAGGGCTGGGCTTCTGATGGTCCAGCTGCTCCAGCTTCTCGCCGAGCTGGGAGTAGAGCTCCTTCACAGCCTCCCCACTCTGTGGGCAAACCAGGAACGAGTGGCCCCTGAGTGCCCAGGCAGAGGGCACTCCCACAGGGGCAAGGCCAGACGCGAGGCAAGCGTCAACTCCACATCTGCAGAGAGCTGCATGTTCGGGGGGCAGCGAGGACCTACCTGGCCTGTGGGCTCCAGGGCCTTCTGCAAGGCCTCCATCTTGGCTGGGGCCACCCTGGGGTGCAGGTGGAGGAGGAGACGCAGCACATGCCGATGCACATTCTCCTTCCTGAAAGGCCAGCCGGCGTGGGGGGGGGGGAGGGGCTCTAAGGCCCTGTCCCGCCACCCTTCCCAAGACCCTTCTGCTGTCACACTGACAGAGCACAGCTGGCCGCTCACACCTCCCTGTTGGCGGAGGGGAGGCCCCGTACCCACTAGACCCATCTAGTCCCTCGTCACAGCTCAGGGCCCCAGTCACCTGCCAGGCTGCCATGCACAAGAACCAGGAGGCCATGAGCAGCTGCACGGCCTACCTGGGAGAGGCAGTCAGGAAGAAGCCATCAAAGAGGCTGCTGCAGAAATCTTCCAGGGCAAACTCATCGGCCAGTAGCACCAGGCTTCCCGTGAGCAGGTGGAGGAAGATGTCGCTGAAGGCCAGGTCACCGAATGTCTCCACTGCAAACACAGCAGGGTGGTGCGGCTTGGTACCGCTTCCACACCCTGCTGCTCCTCGGGGACCTCAGAAAGGTCTGCATTATCCTCAGGTGAGAAGTTTCCCCAGTCCGGTGTGGGGACTAGGGCTGTGGCCCCTAGCAGGGAAACAGGCCACAGTTGGGGCATGGGGACAGAAAGGTAAGAAGGGCCCTGCCGAATGCTGTGCCCGTCGGCCTGGGGGTCAGGGTAGAGGTCTGATCTGAACTGGCCTCTGCAGAGAGAAAACCTACAGACCAAGAGTTCAGAGAAACACAGGAAAGCAGAGCAGCTCAGGGAGGGCTCTCCCAGCCCTGGAGCAGACGGCTCCCGGGAAGAGAGCTAAGAAAACCTCCAAACTCCTTTTCTGACACTGAACCAGACAGGCAAGGAACTGCATGAAAGCTGTGTTCACAACCAGTGGCAGGCACAAAAGGCACAGGCCCTTCTGGGAGCAAATCACACACTGATGTGTTAGACACAAGGATGGACCTCCGGAGCCGGTCTGGGCCCGAGAGCGGACGAGCGCAGAGGGCAGAGGTGACTTCAGGCTTTGCTAACTTTACTTTTTTTTTGGGGGGGGAGGGGGAGCAGTCCTAACGTGTTCACTTGTTCAGCTTCTGTGCCAGTGCTACGGCCTGGGGCCATGCACTCTCACTTGGCTTTTTCCACTCATGGATGGCACGTTCCCACTGAACCATGCATCTAATTCCACCCTTTTGGGTTTTTTTTTTTTGGTGCGGGTCCTGGGGCTTGACTGCAGGGCCTAGGCGCTGTCCCTGAGCTAAATTTTTACCACAATGCTAGCACTCTTACCACTTGAGCCACAGCTCCATTTCAGCTTTTTGCTGGCTAATTGGAATCAGGAGTCTCACGGACTTTGCTGCCTGTGCTGGTTTCAAAGCGTGGTGCTCAGATCTCAGTCTCTTCAGTAGAATTACAGGCGTGAGCCACGGGCACCCAGCTTTGGCCAGTTTCTTCCACAGTGACTCACACGGAACCTTCCGAGACAGCACACCAGGCCTGGGCTGACACACACACAGCCGTCCCGGGAGCTGGCAACCCCTTCGCCACACTATGCTCAACTTCTCAACTTGCTCAAAATTCTACTCCATACAATTCTACAACACACATGCTCATTTTTTTGTTTTCTGGTGGAGGTACTGGGAACAGAACCTAGGACCTCATGTGATCAGACCCCAGCCCTGCACACAAGAACTTTCTGAAAAGGACCCAAACACCACACCTCAGACACAAGAGCAGGGCGCTCTTGGGACACCGCACATCCCTTAAGCCTTGTCTGAGGAAGGACAAGCCACACAGCCTGTTTCTGACCCCACACCAGAGGAGACACAGACATGGCGGTACTGACATTCAGAGAGGACTCAGCAAACCAGAGCTGTTTACAACCCTTCCTGGAATTCTCAGAAAAAACACTTAGCCCCCACGGTCAGTAACTTGAAGACCCCAGAATGTCTGATGTCCAGAGGCTGGAAAGGGCACAAAACAGATTCTCCCAGGTCTGCAGGAATCAGCCCAGCAACACCTGATCTAAGCCACCAAGGCTCACCCCAGCAGCAACTTCATATCCACAAAAGTAGACATCTTCTTCCACCAAGAAAAGGGGAGACACCAGTGACTGACAAACACACCCTGCTGCAGAGACCTCAAAACCTGACGGGGCTTGAGTCAGCAGATGAACAGGGACCGTCACCACACAGACACAGGATGCCAGAGGCCACCTGTCACCACAAACAGGAGATGCAGAGGTCACCCTCCCAACAGGACCTGAAGCTCTACCTGTTTTGTCTATTGTGATGCTAGTGGGCAGCTCAGAGCTTTACATTCCTAGGCAAGTGCTCTACTAATTCACATTCCCAGTCCCTAGGTTTATTCAACTCTAGAAACCCCTTCCTCTTCATTCTGCCATGACAAACCTGCTCCCTCATGATCCTAGGGGAAAATGGGCCTGTTGCTGCCTGACGTGGGTTCCTCAGTGGTCTGTGGGCCTGTCACTGCCTGGGGCAGTTTCCTCAGTGGTCTGTGGGCCTGTCACTCGCTGCCTGGGGTGGGCTCCTCAGTGGTCTGCGGGCCTGCCACTCGCTGCCTGGGGCGGGCTCCTCAGTGGTCTGTGGGCCTGCCACTCGCTGCCTGGGGCGGGCTCCTCAGTGGTCTGTGGGCCTGCCACTCGCTGCCTGGGGCGGGCTCCTCAGTGGTCTGTGGACCTGTCACTGCCTGACGTGGGTTCCTCAGTGGTCTGTGGGCCTGCCACTCGCTGCCTGGGGCGGGCTCCTCAGTGGTCTGTGGACCTGTCAACTGCCTGATGTGGGTTCCTCAGTGGTCTGTGGGCCTGCCACTCGCTGCCTGGGGCGGGTTCCGCAGTGGTCTGTGGGTCTGTCACTCGCTGCCTGGGGCGGGTTCCTCAGTGGTCTGTGGGCCTGCCACTCGCTGCCTGGGGCGGATTCCTCAGTGGTCTGTGGGCCTGCCACTCGCTGCCTGGGGCGGATTCCTCAGTGGTCTGTGGGTCTGTCACTCGCTGCCTGGGGCAGGGTCCTGAGCTTATACACCTACACCCCTCTTTTGGGAAAGCAGCTTTTGTAGCAACACAGTTCGGTGATTCAGAACTGAACCCTGAGGGCTGGGGATATAGCCTAGTGGCAAGAGTGCCTGCCTCGGATACACGAGGCCCTAGGTTCGATTCCCCAGCACCACATATACAGAAAACGGCCAGAAGCGGCGCTGTGGCTCAAGTGGCAGAGTGCTAGCCTTGAGCGGGAAGAAGCCAGGGACAGTGCTCAGGCCCTGAGTCCAAGGCCCAGGACTGGCCAAAAAAAAAAAAAAAAAAAGTACAGAACTGAACCCTTCCTACCTGCCCACTCATAAAGAGTACACAAAGACAGAGAAGTGAAAAACAAGCAAAGGAAGGGAAGGTGAGAGCAGACACAGTGGCCAGTAGCCCTAGGATCCAGGAGCCTTCTGTGATGCCAAATGCTATCCGCTGTGGCAGGTGACTCTGCTGTCAGAACTCACCGAGCCCGGGAAGCAGGCGTAGGAGCGCATTCTTGTTCCGCTGCTTGGTGATGTGGAGGACGTAGTACAGCCCTACTTCACAGGCCATCCGCTGCTCCTGCAGAAACCTGTGCTCAAGGCCACCAGAGCCCTGGGGTCAGCTGCTTCCAGCAGCACCCTGCTTCCTCCCTACCCCCATCCCAACAGCTGCCAAGTCCTACTTGGTGAAACTTTCGGGAAGTGTGTTGGGGTACGTGACGGGGGCTTTCTCCTCAGTTGGCAGCTTCTGGTCCACATTGAAGGTATAGTCATCCACCACAAAGGACATGAGCATGGGCAGGAACTGTGTGATGAGCTCAGCTTCCTGAGAGGGAGGTGGGGACTTGAGCCTGGCAGGCCCACACCCACATGCCCTGCCTCATGTGGGTACCACCCCACTTACACCATGGACGCCCCCCCCAATGCCTTCCTCAGGTTCAACTCTCCTTCTTGCTAGTTCCCTAGATCCTCCTCACCTCCCAAGACCCCTGCCCAATGTTCTGTTCTTGAAGGCCCAACCTGGCATGTTCATAGCTGTTCACACACAGTCCCTCTGGGCCCATCTCCATAGAGTAACCAGTATCAAGGGCCAGTCTGCCCAAACATGCCTGATAGGTGTTCTGCCAGAAAGAAGACTCCAGGAGGCACTTTGGGACCAGAGAGACTAAGTTGTCATTCCCCACAAAAACAGCAAAGCAGGAACTGGCCCCCATACCATCTTGGGCTCCTTGAAGACTTGGCTGTCAATCAAGTCCCATGCTCCTTGTCCTAGCGCGAGCAGTCTGAGTAGCAGAAGGAGGTCAGGGCTGTCCTGCAGGAAAAGAGACGTCTCAGTGAAGCTCACTAGGGTTGTATCATCTCTGGCCTGGTGACAGGCAGTTGGTGTCTGCTGTCTGTGGCCAGGAATCCAGTACCCCATCACAGGTATCCATGTGCACCAGGACCCCAGTCACAGGTATCCATGTGCACCAGGACCCCATCACAGGTATCCATGTGCACCAGGACCCCAGTCACAGGTATCCATGGACCCCAGGACCCCATCACAGGTATCCTTGGACCCCAGGACCCCATCACAGGTATCCTTGGACCCCAGGACCCCAGTCACAGGTATCCATGGACCCCAGGATCCCAGTCACAGGTATCCATGGACCCCAGGACCCCATCACAGGTATCCATGTGCACCAGGACCCCAGTCACAGGTATCCATGGACCCCAGGACCCCATCCCAGGTTCCATGGACCCCAGGACCCCATCCCAGGTTCCACGGACCCCAGTCACAGGTATCCATGTGCACCAGGACCCCATCACAGGTTCCATGGACCCCAGTCACAGGTATCCATGTGCACCAGGACCCCATCACAGGTATCCATGGACCCCAGGACCCCATCACAGGTATCCATGTGCACCAGGACCCCAGTCACAGGTATCCTTGGACCCCAGGACCCCATCACAGGTTCCATGGACCCCAGGACCCCATCACAGGTTCCATGGACCCCAGGACCCCATCACAGGTATCCATGTGCACCAGGACCCCAGTCACAGGTATCCATGGACCCCAGGACCCCGATCACATGTATCCGTGGACCCCAGGACCCCAGTCACAGGTATCCATGGACCCCAGGACCCCGATCACATGTATCCGTGGACCCCAGGACCCCGATCACATGTATCCATGGACCCCAGGACCCCATCACAGGTATCCATGGACCCCAGTCACAGGTATCCATGTGCACCAGGACCCCATCACAGGTATCCATGGACCCCAGGACCCCATCACAGGTATCCTTGGACCCCAGGACCCCATCACAGGTATCCAGTCACAGGTATCCATGGACCCCAGGACCCCATCACAGGTATCCATGTGCACCAGGACCCCATCACAGGTATCCATGTGCACCAGGACCCCAGTCACAGGTATCCATGGACCCCAAGACCCCAGTCACAGGTATCCATGTGCACCAGGACCCCAGTCACAGGTATCCATGGACCCTAGGACCCCATCACAGGTTCCATGGACCCCAGGACCCCATCACAGGTATCCATGGACCCCAGGACCCCATCACAGGTATCCTTGGACCCCAGGACCCCATCACAGGTATCCATGTGCACCAGGACCCCATCACAGGTATCCATGGACCCCAAGACCCCAGTCACAGGTATCCACGGACCCTAGGACCCCATCACAGGTATCCATGGACCCCAGGATCCCAGTCACAGGTATCCATGGACCCCAGGACCCCATCACAGGTATCCATGTGCAGCAGGACCCCAGTCACAGGTATCCATGGACCCCAAGACCCCAGTCACAGGTATCCATGTGCACCAGGACCCCAGTCACAGGTATCCATGTGCACCAGGACCCCAGTCACAGGTATCCATGGACCCCAAGACCCCAGTCACAGGTATCCATGTGCACCAGGACCCCATCACAGGTATCCATGGACCCCAGGATCCCAGTCACAGGTATCCATGGACCCCAGGACCCCATCACAGGTATCCATGTGCAGCAGGACCCCAGTCACAGGTATCCATGGACCCCAAGACCCCAGTCACAGGTATCCATGTGCACCAGGACCCCAGTCACAGGTATCCATGGACCCCAGGACCCCATCACAGGTTCCATGGACCCCAGGACCCCATCACAGGTATCCATGGACCCCAGGACCCCAGTCACAGGTATCCATGGACCCCAGGACCCCATCCCAGGTTCCACGGACCCCAGTCACAGGTATCCATGTGCACCAGGACCCCATCACAGGTATCCATGGACCCCATCACAGGTATCCATGGACCCCAGGATCCCAGTCACAGGTATCCATGGACCCCAGGACCCCGATCACAGGTATCCATGGACCCCAGGACCCCATCACAGGTATCCATGTGCACCAGGACCCCAGTCACAGGTATCCATGGACCCCAGGACCCCATCCCAGGTTCCACGGACCCCAGTCACAGGTATCCATGTGCACCAGGACCCCATCACAGGTATCCATGGACCCCAGGACCCCAGTCACAGGTATCCATGGACCCCAGGACCCCATCACAGGTATCCATGGACCCCATCACAGGTATCCATGTGCACCAGGACCCCAGTCACAGGTATCCATGGACCCCAGGACCCCATCACAGGTATCCATGGACCCCATCACAGGTATCCATGTGCACCAGGACCCCATCACAGGTATCCATGGACCCCAGGACCCCATCACAGGTATCCTTGGACCCCAGGACCCCATCACAGGTATCCATGTGCACCAGGACCCCATCACAGGTATCCATGGACCCCAAGACCCTGATCATGGGTATCCACTGACAACACCAACAGGAAAACCCAATTTCACTGGTCGGAAGTATGCACAGCCACTGGCCACATCTGCACTTACCCTGGGCAGTGTCTCCTGGCTAACCAACTCCTGCAGGTGCCGAACAGTGCTCAGTGATAGTGTGTTGATGGCAAAGGGGTCACACAGGATCATGGACAAGTCCCTGGAAGGAAGTAGGGTTAGCCAGAGTGGCTGGGTTGTCCCGTCCCTCCTCCACCACATGGGATGGGCAGGCCATCCTGTCCCTGGTCAGCCACATGGGGCCTAGCCTGCTCAAGGGGCAGCCAGACCTGCACCTCCTCCTATTTATTCCATCCTCACCCCAAGACCTGCTCCTGACCCTTCTTCACACCATCCAAAAATCCCTGGAGCTCCCGCGCTCTCTTGCTGTCCACAAACCGCTCTCGGATGCAGGCGTCCAGGCACCAGGTGAACTGCAAGGAGAAGGCAGTCAGGCCACCTGGCCCTCTAGAGGCAAGTCTCTGAGGTAGCCTCCGTCCTTATCCGCCCCTCAAGCTCAGCTGCTGCCCAAGAGACTAGGAGAAACACAGAGCCAAGTACAAAGACAAAAACACAGGCCAAGGCCCTACCCAGGTCAGCCTGGGCCCCCGGAGGGCTGCTGGAGAGGGCAAAGATGCAAGTACCAGGGAGCCATTCCACCAGGGGGGCTGAAAACACAAAGCTCCTGTGGGAGGGGCCAAAGCTATCACTGTCTTCCAACCGATGTAACATGTGTCAAAGGAAAATAAACCTGGTACCCACCACAGTCACACAGGGAGCAGAGTGCAGACAGAAAGCACCATTAGGCCTTCCTAGGGCACATTTGTTTTCTCTAAAAAGCAGACTCCCTCGTGGGTGCTGGGTGGAGTGACAATGCAGTGCTGAGCAAGGAGGCACTCCAAGCAAGACTCAGCTCCCAGAAAGTCCATGGAAAGTCCAGAAGTCCAGAAAGTCCAGGAAGTCATGCCAATGTCGGGGAGAGAGGGCAAGGCAAAAAGCACACTCCCAGGGCACCCAGAGCTACTCAGTGATGGCTCCGGGTGGAGAGGAGGTAGCTAGGCTAGGCCAGGCCAGCTGCAGGGCCTGTACCTATGGGAGTGAAAGAGGGGCTGCGGCACTGGCAGAGGAGGCAGCAGGACAGCCCTGTCTCTCGCTCGGCCTCCTGGAGGACTCCCGTTCCCTGAGGTCTCGTACAGCCAGCACATCGCTGCCAGCTACACAAGACTGGGCAGGGTGAGTAACCCAGCCATTCCTGGACCACGACACCCAGGAGGAAGTGTGGGGCAGGTGGGCAGCACTACCTTGTGGCAAGGGTCCACAGAGCAGATATCGCCCACGTCGAGGTCATGCAGGGACATGAGCAGCTCAGCCCGCAGAGTGCAGTAGTGCACGTTCCTGGTTCGAAGGAACAGCGTGCGCAGGAACTGCAGCACCATGTCGTACAACTTCACGTTCTTCCCGACCATCTGTGTCAGCTTCTGCACCACCTGATAAGACAGACCGGCACTCAACCCGGGGGCCAGCCCAAACCCCACAGCAAGAGCCACACAGCCATCGCTCACACTGCCGTCTTCCCCACTGTTTTTGGTGAGGGTCTGGCACCCTGACAGATGATAGCAGTCCGGTGAATCCAGGCCCGTGTTCTCCTGGCCTGTAACCCGCTATGGCCTTAAGCACTTACCTGCCATGTTAGAAGTTAGGTGAAGGGCTGGGGATATGGCCTAGTGGCAAGAGTGCCTGCCTCATATACATGAGGCCCTGGGTTCGATTCCCCAGCACCACATATACAGAAACTGGCCAGAAGTGGCACTGTGGCTCAAGTGGCAGAGTGCTAACCTTGAGCAAAAAGAAGCCAGGGACAGTGCTCAGGCCCTGAGTCCAAGCCCCAGGACTGGCCAAAAAAAAAAAAAAGAAGTTAGGTGAACAGGCCTACAGGACCGGCCACAGGCACCCAGGACCTTAAAGCCCAGGTCAAGGCCTGCATGGCCACACGGAGCCACTGGGCCTCAGCTCCAGACCCGTTAGCCATCCCTGTCCCACCACCAGTATCTGGCATCAAAAAGAAAAGACAAGGCTGGAAATGTGGCCTAGTGGTAGAGTGCTCGCCTAGCATGCATGAAGCCCTGGGTTCGATTCCCCAGCACCACATATATAGAAAAAGCCAGAAATGGTGCTGTGGCTCAAGTGGCAGAGTGCTAGCCTTGAGCAAAAAGAAGCCAGGGACAGTGCTCAGGCTCTGAGTTCAAGCCCAGGATTGGCCAAAAGAAAAAAAAAGGAACTGAACCCAGAGGACCACCACCGTCCAAAGAGACATGTGACAGGCCCCCCGCAGGGACACACACCCCCTCCAGAACACCAGTATCATGTGAGCGGGGACACAATCCCCCATACAATCAGGGCCTTCAGGCAGTCTAAAGTGACAAACGGCCACAAGCAGAGTGTTCATGGGCATAGTTGAACCAGGTGGATGGGGGCAGTGCCTACTTCAAGGAGTTCTACTGGGAGGGAGCTGCTTTTCCACGTCCTTGTGCCCTCCAGTGCTCCTAACCAACCAGCCTTCTTTCCAGTCACACGGAAGAACCCAGACTTTAGGAACAGATTCAACAACACATCTGCTCTCAGGGAGTGGACTGGTGTCACTGCTCTTACCACTCACTACAGGGGCCCTCCTTGCCCTTCATGAGCCAGGCCTCCCTCACCTCACCCTGGCGCCTTGTCTTGGGAGAGGGGCTGAAGAAGTTGTGCAGGACAGAAAGCTCCGTGCTGAAGAGTGCACTCTCCTTCTCCAAGATGTACTGCTTCAGCAGCGGGGAGACCTCGTCACCAAAAAGTGCCTGATTATCCTGCCAGATCTGCCGCTTCACCTCCACAGCACATGCTCGGTAGAGCTCCTTGTCTGCCATCACCAGCTTCAGCTTCTTCTCAGGCACCTACAGGACACATGCCACACTCTCTGGCAAGTGGTCCCCGTGCTTCCAAGGCTCCCTCCAGGCAAGCCAAGCCGCCTTAGCTACACACAGAGAAGGCCTCCACCCAGAACCCAGCCCCACCCAACAGGTACACTCCACCAGCTTCCTGAGCCCCAGTAGGAAGAAGCAAGATAGGCTGAATACCCAGAGCTCTTTCCCAGAAAGGGCCCCCCCATACCAACTCAAGACTCAGTTTCCACATGGTTTGCCTGGGGGAAGCCTGTGGTACAGAGGGCACCGCAGAGTAACACTTGAGCAAGCTCA
This sequence comes from Perognathus longimembris pacificus, assembly GCF_023159225.1. Taxonomy (NCBI): domain Eukaryota; kingdom Metazoa; phylum Chordata; class Mammalia; order Rodentia; family Heteromyidae; genus Perognathus; species Perognathus longimembris. Next base: position 72,195 of record NW_025960903.1, on the reverse strand, counting down.
CCAAACCTCCCAGCACTAAGCAGCTGCCTAAACCAAGTGCATGGTCTGATTTCTACCAACCAAGGGCATGCTTGCCATACAGCATCTGACAGGCATCATGGCCTTCCCGGCGAGGGCTGGCCCTACAGTGCTCACTCACCTTGGGCAGGTGTTTCATGACACACATAACCACTGGCTGCAAGGATGGCATCTTGACCAGAGAAAAGCTCTTCTCTAAAAGATCCTCCAGCTTCTTGTACCTGGGAAGACATTCAGGTCTCAGCATGCAGAATACATGCAAACACAGCTACCAAGCAACTGCCAGCTCCCTCTACAAGGAAAACTGTGCAGCCAAAGGGACCACAGATGCTGCCCAGACAGTTCCAAGGCTCATAGGTGGCTGTAGCCAGACACCAGTGGTTCAGGCCTGTAAATCTAGTCACGAAGGAGACCAAGATCTGGAAGATCGGTACATAGCCAGCTCACACAGAAAACCCCAGACTCCGTGTCCAAAATAACCAGCCAAAGGCAGGGCTGGAGGGGTGTTCTGAGTGGTAGAGCATCAGCCTAGCAAGTGCAAGGCCCTGAATTCCAACTTCAGTACCGTCAAAACGAAAATAAATAAGTGGTGCATAGCTGCCCCCCTCCCCGCCCCCGAAGATGGCTTGCTGAGGGAAACCTACCTTTCATCGGCCTTCCCTTCCGAAGCGATGGCTGACACTCGCTCCAGGAGTTTGTCCCGGAGCTCATCAAACACCGACTGGTGGAACTCGAGGCGCGGCGTCCCGTGCAGGTCCAGGAAGGGCAGGGCCGACTGCAGGGAGGGTAGGAGGACGCCATTCTCCGTCTGAGGAGGCAGGGGGTCAGCACGAGTGGGTTTTGCAGGCAGAAGCCTGGGCCACCGCAATCAAGTCGGCCAGGCACCCAGATGCCCGAGGGCAAAGGCCGGGGCGCGGGCGCCCGCCCACCTGGAACTGCTCGATGGCCTTCAGAGGCTCCGTGCAGTTGGTCAGGGTTTCTTTCAGGTCCTCGCCGTTGGCCACGCCCAGGTCCTGCAGCCCCGCGAACATGGCCGACGCCCCGGCCGCCGGCCTCCCGGGCGTCCCATCGCCCCCACGCTCCCCCGGCGCCCCCGCGGCCGCCGCAGGCGCCCCCGAACTCCGCTCCCCCGGGCCTCGGGGGCCGCTCGAGCCCCGCTCCCCCGCGGCCTCCAGCTCTGCCACGTCGCGCTCCCGAGCGGCCCGAGCTCCTCACGGGCCCGGCCCGCCCACTTCCGTTCCGCACCACTCCGGTCTGCGCGCCAAGCTGCCCCCGGGAAACAGCGCCAGCTACGCGCGGAAGTTCCGAGGACGTCCGGGAGGGGGCGGGGCCTGAGGACGCTCGGGGAGGGGGCGGGGCCTGAGGACGCACGGGCGGGGCGGGGCGGGGCGGGGCGGGGCGGGGCGGGCCCGGCCCAGCCCCAGCAGGCCCGGCGTCGCCCGAGGCCGCGCCTACCTGGGCCCCAGCGGGAGAACTCGCCTGGGCCCCGAGCTCCACGCCCCGAAGGCAAGGCGGGCGGAGTTAGACGGGCCGGCGGACGCCCGGGGGAGACGCCAGTGGGCGGATCGCAGGCAGACGCGGCGGCCAGTCAGGCCCGCTCCTCCGCGGAGACTCGCAGCCCAGGTCCCGCCTCTCCCGACCTCGCTTCCTCGCCGGCACCCGGGACTAGCGGGGGACGCCTCCGGGCCCCGGGCGCGCTGCGGGCACACCGGCGGGGCCCCCCAGGTTCCACAGGGCCCCTCCCGGCGCTGCGGGCAGCTCGCCCCGGCCCTGGCGCCCCCGCTGCTCCTGCGGGCGGACTCCTGGGCCCCGAATGCAGCCCTCTCGAGCCCCCCGTGCCTCCTCCTCCAGTTCTTCCCCTCCCTTCCACCAGCCCTGTGCCCTCCCCAGGCTTTGCCACACCAAACACCCGCCGTCTTTCCCATGGGCCTTTGTTGCTGAGCTTTGCTGTTAGAAATCCCCCTCTCTCTTTTTTTTTTCTGTCTAATGTCGGTCCTGGGGCTTGAACTCAGGTCTGGGCTCTGTCTCTGAGCTTGTATGCTCAAGGTTAGCGGCCTAGCACTCGGCCACAGCTCCACCTCCAGCTTTTTGATGGTTAGAAAGGAGATCAGAGTCTCTCAGAATTCTCTGCCGGGGCTCACTTGAGATCCTAAGATTTCAGCCTCCTGCTGTGAGGATTCCCTTCTTGTTGCCTAGCAAACTCTTGCTCATCCTTAAAAGTCTGCTGTCAGCTGGTGCTGGTGGCGTACACCTGCCATCCTAGCTACTCAACAGGCTGAGATCTGAGGATTGGGATTCGAAGCTCAGCCACGGACTCTGTCCTCCTAGGTCCCTTCCTGTGCTGAGTCACAGCACACCACACCACGCTACAGCAGTTCTGCTGCAGTCAGAGACCACCGACAGTATCATGTGCCCAGCCAACCTCCTCCTAGCATCCCAGGTCTTCAAGTATCTCAACCCCATTTGCTTCCTGAGCCCGGGACCAGCTCATGGGGCCTCACCTCAAGACTTGTAGCCACTCTGCATCTCATTCTTCCACCCCCAGCCATCCTTTATGTGTGTCTGTCCTTCCCTTCTGACAAGGTGGTCTTTGCCAGCTCCAGTCTACCAGGCTCCTGGTATTGAAGTCTGAACGTTGTAGCCCAAGCACCGATGGCCTGGAGACCCCGTTAAGGCTATGAGGCTGAGATATGACTACCTCACTTCTGGTCCCACTATTTTCTCTAAGGAATACCCTATACCACTTGCATAATAGGAAAACATAATGAAGCTGGGCACGAGTGTCTCATGCCAGTTATTCCAGCTACTCAGGAGGCTGAGATCTGAGGATCACGGTTTGACACCAGCCTAGGCAGGAAAGTCCACGAGACTTTTATCTCCAATTAACCACCAGAAAACTGGAAGTGGTGCTATAGCTCAAAGCGGTAGAGTGCTCACCTCAAGAAGAGCTCAGGGACAGTGCCCAGACCCAGAGCTCAAGCCCTTGAACTGGCAGGAAATAGATCAATAGAATAAAGTTCCTCTGTCACTGCCTTCTCCAGGAAGACTTCCCTCCTGAAGCCAGGGCTACCGCCATGGCTCTTCCTGCTGCTCCTGCTGGCTGATCTGGGTAGCACAAGATGCAGCGGCAATATCCCCAGGTGGCTGCCGTCCAGCCTTCAGCTGGTGAAGTCAGAGGGCACAGGCAGAAAGCACTCATTTTCAGACCGGAGTTTCCACTCTGCAAAAGGGGTGGTGCTGGCACAGGGCAGCAGCTGGAGCAGAGCCTTTGCAAAGCTGAGCTCTGCTCCCTGCCTAGATGTGGGAGGAAGAAGCTGCAGGGGAACAGGAGCAACTGACATCACTAGCTGTAGATGAGTCTGAGGAGGAGGTCAGGCCGGGGCCAGAGGGACCAACAGATAATCTGCTGTTCCAGCTAATGAGTGGAGGCCTGGAAACGTCATTGGCTGTGGTTTGGCCTGCACAGCCTTGGGCCAGGGTTCTCAGGGCAACAATGGCCAAACCCAGCTGGATTATCAAGGCCCTGGGCCTTCCTAGTGACCGTCAGGAGACGCCTACCTCAGATGTCAGTTTAGGGAGTCTGACGTCTAAGTAGGGGCATCCCACAGGGCCCTTCCCCTTCCTGTCCCACAACTGGAGGCTCAGGATCAGCTCTAGGTTTCCACCCAACCACGCTAGAGAAGAGAGCATGCAGGGATGGGGCAGGGAAGTCTAGGACTTAGATACGCAGCAGGCCACATCCTGAGGACAGCGCACCAGGTGGGAGATGGGCAGTCAGGCACACCACAGAATTCAGAAGAACCAACTGCATCTCGGTGTGGCAGGAAGGTGGGCAGATGGGTGCTCTGAGCTTGTTTCTCCTTGTCCACAACCCATAAAAGGGTCCACAGGCTGGGAGGGTCAGAAAGCCAGGCTAGCGGGTGCCAAGTTCCAGAGGAAGAACTTCCAGAGGAAGTTCCGGGGAAGCCAGCATTGTACTCTCATCCATGCCAGCGAGCCTAGAGTGTACAGAAGGGACCTGTGTCATGGCGCTTGGGTCTGCGCACACCCTGGATGACCACTCCTGGAGCAGAGGGGAAGCGGGAGTTGTGGCAGTCCTCCACATAGTAGGTACCAGGGCCAGGAGTTCGGGCTGCAGAGAGAAAGGGCTAGGATACCCCCAGGCACGGGCCCCAGCCCAGCAGGCCCCAGGCCTGCCCCTTCCCACCTGGCTCAGGCCCGCCTGCCCTCCTCCCCCAGGAACCCCAGGCCTACCCTCCTCCTCCCCCAGACCTGCCCTCCTCCCCCAGGAACCCCAGGCCTGCCCTCCTCCCCCAGAAACCCCAGGCCTGCCCCTTCCCACCTGGCTCAGGCCCGCCTGCCCTCCTCCCCCAGGAACCCCAGGCCTGCCCTCCTCCCCCAAGAACCCCAGCCCTGCCCCTTCCCACCTGGCTCAGGCCCGCCTGCCCTCCTCCCCCAGGCCTCCTTACAGGAGAGGATCCAGGAAGTACTTCCCAGTGAGCGGCTCATGGAGAAGGCTGGAGAGCGCCGGCTCTGCAGGCCGAATCCAGGCAGGATGTTGTAGGTGTTGGGGCTGGGGCGCTTCTCCCCAGGGGGCTGTGGAGGATCCTGGAGTGGGGGATGGGCACGGGAACGCCTGGCCCGGGTCCACCCGGAATGGGAGTGGCCCTGAGGGGCCTTGGAGGCAGAGACTCCAAAGCTGAAGGCCGGGAAGGCGGGCCAGCTGATGGGCATGTACTGGGCAGGCGATGGCCACTGTGAGGAAGCAGGGGAAGGGGCGCTGTATTACTCTACCCGCCAGTGCCAGCACGCCCCATCCCAAGACACCAGGCCTGGGTGTTCTCCCCCCCCCCCCCCCCCCCCCGTCCTCAGATCTGACCACCCAGCCCCTCCCACTCACCCCAACCCCTACCTACCCTCTGCTAACCCTTTGCTCCCCGACCCTGGCTCTGGGGTCCCCTCCCTTGCCCCCCTCCCGTCTGGTCCCCACAGGACTGCATGTGCAGGCCCCCTACCTTTTGCTCTCTATTGAAGTCGGCCTTCTGAGTGAAAGGGCTTTCGCTCTGGAGCCAGGAGGTCTGCCATGCCCTGCGGCCACCGCCCTCTGTGGCCAGTGGGGAGGGTGTCAGGGGGAGTCCCCCACCCCCAGGAGGGGGCCGGCCCGGGGCCCAGGAAGGGGGCACCCACCTCGGCTGGGGTACTTGAGGCCGAAGGTGTAGCGAGGATGTGGGGAGGACTCGCGCACAGACGCATCGGGCACCTCGTACTTGGTGGGGCCGGGGACATCCAGGTCGGTCAGGATCGGGGGCCGCTGCTCCAGCACTGACACCGGGAGGCAAGTTGGGGGCCTGGGCTCCCCCTGGCAGGCTGCTCCCCACCCTGCCTCTCCCTAGGGTGGCCGGAGCCCAGCTCACGCAGCTCCTTCAGGGTCCCGGGGCAGATGCGCCAGCACTCCTCCGGGGGGCACACTTGGAGCTTGGGCAGGGTCTTGGTGCAGACGGGCTGGCACGCGGGGGGCGGCTGGGGCCGGGCTGGGGCCCTCCGGCCCCTCTTGGTCTTCAGAAGCCACATGGCAGACCCCTCTTCCTGCTCCCCGTCCCACCACAGCACCTCAGCCTCGGGCCTGCAAGAGGCGGCAGCCAAGGCTCACCCGGCCCTCTGGCAGCCGCGCCCAGACCGCCGCCCCCCTGCCTGCCCCCCTCTGGAATTACTCCGAGGGATGAGGGGGCCTCGGCCTCAAGGAGCCATGCTTCCAGTGTTTGCCGTCATTGATGTAAAAATTAGCCAGAAATTTCACAGTCTTCTGATCAAAATCCATCCTCCCTCTTGTTCTCTTTCTGAGGGTACTATGGGGCTCTGTGACCTCACTGCTGACTCGCACCCCACGCCCTCTGTTGCTGGGAGCTCCCGCGGGAAGGACCATTGTCCAGCCCAGAAGGGGTCACCCTGGTCAGCCTTGGCCAAGAGGATCCAGAACTTATGCAGGAATTCCTGGCCCAGCTTCCCATTCTCCCTCCCCAGCCTTCCTTTCCCTAACCCTCTGCCTTCTCCTACACTGCGGGTTCTGCTGGGGGCCGACGTGCATTCTAGCAGGTCTGAGGGAAGGTGTCAGGACCCCCACGAGCCTGTGCCAGGTCCTCTAGGATACCCAGGTGTGTGGGGAGCAGCAAAGAGGCTGGGGGAGAGGGGAGGAGGGGGAGGAGGAGCTTCCCAGCTCAGGTCTGGCTCCTGGGTGTGAGGTACAGGTATGGGCATGGGTATGAGGACCTGTCCTCTGCCTGGGTCACGGAGGCCAGGATGTGTTGCAGATAGACTGAACCATCTAGACACGGCACAAGGAATAATGTGCACAAGGAAACAAGAAACACACTGGGCACCAAGACCCTTGCAGTGGGATCTCTGTTGCAGGCTGGGCTGGTAACCCGGGCCCTGAACTTAGCCCCCTACTCCCAGGCAGGCCCTGGTCACAAGCACCTTATCCTCAGAGCCTCCACCTCGGCAGTGTCTTCCTCTCGGGGTCCCTCCCGCCCAGCTGGCTGGCACAGCGAGACCCTCTGGATGGGTGGACAGATGATGGACACGAGAAAACACATCTGACTTGGGTGAGTGGTCACAAGGCTGCCTCCCTTCCCCTGGTGTAACTTCCCCTGGTAGAAACTTGACTGGCGTGAAAGGCCCTGTGGCCATGTAGGTCATAGACAATGCTGTGGTGAGTGACACTGTACGCGCATCTCTGGCCCTGCATCAGAAAACTTCTTGAGTGTAGACCCGGGAGGTGGAAGCTTGAGCTGTTGGGACCTGATCTCTATTAGCCGATCCTGCTCCAAGTGTCCCAGCACTGCACATTAGTAATTGCCATTGCTAGCGTGTGTGTGTGTGTGTGTGTGTGTGTGTGTGTGTGTGTGTGTGTGTGCACGTGCGCTGGTCTTGGGACTAAAACTCAGCCTGAGCCCTGTCCCTGAGCTTTTGTGAAAGTTCAAGGCTGGTGCATTAAACACTTCAGCCACACCTCCACTTCCACCTTTTAGGTGATTAATTAGAGTCTCACAGACTTTCCTGCCCCAGGCTAGCTTCAAACTGCAATCCTGTTCTCAGCCTCTTGAGTAGCTAGATTTCAGGTTTGAGCCCCTGGTGCCCAGATTACCACTTTTTTTCTTTTTCTTTTTCTTTTTCTTTTTTTTTTCTCTTTGCCAGTCCTGGGCCTTGGACTCAGGGCCTGAGCACTGTCCCTGGCTTCTTTTTGCTCTGCCACTTGAGCCACAGCTCCACTTCTGGCCGTTTTCTGTATATGTGGTGCTGGGGAATTGAACCCAGGGCCTCATATATAGGAGGCAAGCACTCTTGCCACTAGGCCATATCCCCAACCCCCCTTACAGCATTTTTTTAAAGAAAAGATTCTTTTATAGTATTGTTTTTATGTATTTACTTTATTTTGATACAGGGTCTGGCTCTGTAGCCCAGGCTGGCCTCAAACTCCTGATCTTCCTGCCTCAGCCTCCCCAGTGAGGGGATTATAGGTGTGGTTTCTACTCCCAGACTGTTGGCAGAATTTGATCAGCACTTATTCAGGTTAGGCTGTACCTCTATGTGTTTATTGACTATAGATTTTTTTTCTTAAAATGTGTTAGCATTTTCACTTCAATATTGGGTGGTTAATTTCTCATACTTGGTTTTATGATAACGTTATATGTTGATATCATATCTATTTGCAACACTTGTTTTTCCAGTTTGTAGTTTGCCTTAGTATCAGTGTTTTGTGTATGTATGTGCACTGGTCCTGGGGTTTGAACTTTCAAGGCCTGGGCACTTTCCCTGAGGTTTTTTTGCTCAAAACTAGAGCTCTACCATTTGAGCCACAACTCCACTTTCAGCCTTTGTAGTGCTTAATTGAATGTAAGAGTGTCCCAGCCGGTCAGTGGTGGCTCACACTTGTACTCCTAGCTGCTCAGAAGGCTGAGATCTGAGAATCATGGGCAGGAGAGTCCATGAGCCTTTTTTTTTCCTTCCCCTTGGTCATGGGGCTTGAAGTCTGTGACTGGACTCTGTCCCTGAGCTCTTCAGCTCAAGTCTAGCGCTCTACCACTTGAGTCACAGCACCACTTCCACTGCCGGTTTTCTGGTGGTTAATTGGAGATAAGAGTCTCACAGACTTTCCTGCCTGGGTTGGCTTTGAACCTCAATCCTCAGATCTCAGCCTCCTGAGTAGTTAGGATCACAGGCATGAGTTTTTCTGAGACTCTTATCTCCAATTAACCACCAGGAAAAAACAAACAGAAAAAATGGTGTGACCCTGTGGCTCAAAGTGGTAGAGTGCTAGCCTTGAGCAAAAAGAAGAGCTCATGGACTGTGCCCAGGCCCTGAGTTTAAGCCCCACAACACACACACACACACACACACACACACACACACACACACACGTCTCACAGACTTTCCTGCTCAGGCTAGCTTCTAGCTTCTATTCTCAGATCTCAGCCTCCTGAGCAGCTAGGATTACAGGCATGAGCCCCTAGTGTTCAACTTCAGTATCGTTTTTGTTGCTATTGTATTGTGTTTACATAGTATGAACCTACTAATAGTTTCCTTGATAATGTCTTCATTTTTGTGGGGAGAAAGCTCCTCCTGAACAAAAAAGCAAAATTAGGAAACGATAACTTGCTCTTGTTGGCAAGTCCACCCAGCTCTCTGGCCAGGACCCCATACTCTGCACTGAAGAAGAGGGTGGACCCCCCAGACACTGCACTGACCTACCTCTGCAGGGGGGAAGGTGGGACGGAGTCTCACCCTGGGATGTGGGCAGATTCTCGGTTGGGTCCTGACCTCCAGGGATAGTGACACTGCCCGTCTGTGTTTTTGGAGCTCTGGAGTCGAGGCTTCCTTTCAGGCCCACCTACAGTGCCAGGACGCCTTCCTAGCCTCGCCCGTCTGGTCGTGGGCCACCTGCCTGTGAGATGGGAGCACTCACAGGATGGGACCAGGGGCCGGCCCACAATTCTGGCCCTTCACAATGGTTTCCAGGCAACGGGACTCCTCCAGGCAGGCAGCAGACACAGAAGGGGCTGAGTCGGCTAGGCCAGAGTCTTGGCAGATGACAGCTACTCAGAAGCATAACCTCTTCACACCAGAACCTCACTATATCCCCGGGTAAGAGGCAGAACCTGCAAGGAGGCTGGGGTGGAAAGGCAGGGTGGACAGCAGAAGTGGACTCTAACGTGGACTGGAAGGGCAAGGGCCGGTGCTAAAGGGACTGCAGGCAAGGGTCCCACCACCTAGTGCAGCTGGGATTGAGGTCCGAGGAGTGAAGAGCTCTACGACAAGAAAGTTCTGAGGAGAAGGCTGCAGAAGGGGTCCAGGCCACACCCCTCCCTACTGGATTCTACCAGACACAGGTGGCCAGCATGCCCATCAGCAGCAAAACAGGAGCAGCCACACGAACCGCTGGTAGAGACGGGTGAAGTAAATGCCCAGCTCTCCTCCACGGAGAATGACTTAGACTGCCTCACTAAGAACCCCCTCCAGTTAAAGCAAAATTAGTTTTAAAAAACCAAACCCAATACCTGGTGGGGGGGATATGACCCAGTGGTAGTGTTTGCCTGCCACACATGAGGTCCTGGGCTTGATAAATGACTAAAAAGATAAAAAATAAAACTGCTCTACAGAATGTAAATATGCAGGTGCCTAAGTAAAAAAAAAAAAAAAAAAAAAGGCACATATAATGGGGACAGCTGCCCACCCCATGCCTCCCTCTACTGTCACGAGGGGCCGACTCTCGGGTACTCTCAGCCTTGCTCAGCTTTCACACTACTGGGTCAGTGTGAGTCCTGTTTGCCATGTGTGCCAGTCCTGGGCTTGCACAGGGCCTGCATGCTGTCCCTGAGCTCTCTTCTTCAAGGCTGGCTCTCTACCCCTTGAGCTACAGCTCCACTTCTGGCTTTTTGGTGGTTAATTGGACATAATAGTCTCATAGACTTTCCTGCCCAGGCTGGCTTCAAACTGCGATCATCAGATCTCAGCCTCCTGGATGGGTGGGATTACAGGAATGAGCCACAGGCGCCCAGCGGGGGGGGTGGGGTGGAGTCTTGAGAACTGCTTTGCCAGTTCAGGCTGGCCTTAAACTGGTAAATCCTGGCAATTGTTATAAAGAAAATTCATGCTGGATGTAGATCAGTGGTACAGCACTTACTTGCCTAGCATACCTGAGGCCCTGGGTTTGTTCCACAGCACCACACACCAATATAACCAGGCATGTTAGTGCACATCTGTAGTTTAACCAGTTGGGAAGCAGGAGATGGCTCCTAAGAAGAAAATAAAACCATCTCTCCACGATTGCAGCCCCCCCACCCTGAGTGTGTTCTGTTTCCCCATGAAGTCAAAGTATCACTTCTCTTCCAAGCCTAGCCTCCCACCCACTCTCAGATTGTGGCGGTAGAGTTGGCCACTGGCCTTCTGGGTGGCAGAAGCCAAAGCCAAGGCCCGTACCGCACCTTCCTGCCCTGTGAGCTGAGCACCAGGCCTGGCCGGCCCCCTGCACCTGCTTCCACAGAGCTCTCCGCTGACCTCGTCCTTGAGTGAGGGGTAAAGGAAGGCTGGGTAGAGGGTGGAGGAACATCGGATGGAGAGGAAGGTGAAGCTCACCTCCAGGCACATTCTTAGCATTTAGTGTGTGCTACCCTGAGCCCCAAGAGCCTGGAAGGCAGGTGCTTCCACTGCCCCATGTCACAGGGGAGCGAGAGGTCTGATGTCCTGCCACAGTCCTGTGACAGGCTGGACAGGCATCTTGCTGGCCGACCTGGCCCAGCCCCGGGGGCTGCCCTTGCCCCTTTTCTCCACAGCTATGCCGGCTTCTACCCTCAACTGCGATACCAGGTGGGGAATACCTATGGCCGTACCACAGCACAGCTGCTCACAGACCCCAGTGTGCACAAGAGCCCCTGCTCCGTACTGTCACCCATGTCCAAGCCCAAGTTCATTGAGGACTTCAGCAAGCCCAAGGCCCCCTGGATCCCCTGTCGGGACCTGAATGAGCCCTACATCCCCCACCACTCTGGTAAAGGCCAGCCTCCCAGCCCTGCCCTCTCCTGGCCTCAGCCTTCTCTCCACTTGGCTCACTGAGTGCCCTGTCTGGACAGGTCCGAAGCCCTACAGGAACCTGGAGGCCCTGGGCCAGCTCCCAGCCCAGAAGGCAGAAACCCTGGGACAACCAGGGCTAGAGGACATAACCAAACAGGCTCCAATGCCTGCAGGCTCCATGCCCTCTCCTCCCTACCCACCATGCCCACCCGGCAGGAAAGGAGACTCCGGAGACCTAGGACACCCAGGCCTGAGGCTGGCATACGGGGAAGAGGGCTGGAAGAGTCCCATCCCTGTCCATGAGAGCCCAGGGCGGTACCAGGTAATGGGAGATGACATCGCCCTGGGCCTGGCCTTCCCAAGCCCCAGGCGGGAGCTGGGCGGTGACTCGCTCCTCCATTGCAGCTGTACCGCAGTGGGCGAGAAGAGTGTCCACCCTCACCCCCCCAGCAGGAGACACTAGATGTGGGAAGGTTCCAGCGGTTACCCCAGCTGGACCACTCCAACCTCATCCAGCGAAAGGCCATCTCAGGTAAGTGTTGGTACCCAGGCTATCCCCAAGGTTCAGGGACTGAAGAATGGAGAATGAGTATATTGCACTATCACCACTTGAGCCCCTCCCTGACCTGGAAAGGCTCCTAACCCTCCCCTGCCTCACAGGTGTTTCTTTTGAGTCCAGCCTCCCCCCAGGGGGTGGTGATCCCCTATTCCCATTGGGCTCTCCAAGAGGCAGTGAACAATTGGAAGCAAAAGTGGTTGGCAGGTTTCCCACACCAGGAAACAGCTATGCCCAGGGGAAGGCCAAGGAACCCAGCGCGGTACTAACACCAAACCCACCCCTAGGCTATGCTGGCTTCGTCCCCCGGTTTGCCTGGGTGATGGGGACAAATTATCGCGATGGAGTCACCCAGGCCATGGACGAGTTTGATAAGAATCAGGTAGAATACATCCCTCCCTGCCTGCTCCCAGGTGTGCAAGGCCAATCCCCTACTCCCTCTTGGAAGCTTCTCTCAAGGGGGCCACGAAAAGGGCTCTGCCCGGCTCAGGGCCTGTCCACAGGTCTGGGACCCATTTTGCTGGGGGGGTGGGGGGGAACTCCAATCTCCAGTCACCTTGTTTGGCATTCCCTGAGGGGAGGTGGCTTGTCATACCTGTCATCTCCCCAGTTCCTCTTCAGAAATCCAGTCTGCGCCCTGGGAGAGAGGCTACCCAGAAACCACTGGCCCAACACCACCGTCTACAGGAGCCAGGGCCTGATTCCCTTCTACATGGGCTTCATTCCCTGTGAGTACTGCCAGGGCTCCGTGGGCGTGGCCCAACAAGCCCAGTGGGGTGCTCATACTCCCCCCCCCCCCAGCTCTTCACTGGATTCTTACTATTTAGCTCCTCTGGTGCCACAAAGTCCAGGTCTGCCTTCTGGACAGATTAGGCACCTAGATAGGATACAGGCTCCAGGCCCGTGCCAGCTTCCCCTTTTCCCCAACCTCAGAAGCTATGTGCAGACTGCAGTGCACAGCTCAGGCTTTTATGTGCCTACCCCGGGATCATGGCAGAATGGCTCAGCTTACATCTTGTTCCCTGGCAGCCATGCAGGATAACTACGCACTGACATTTGGCAACAGCACCCGGAAGGCCTATCAGAAGGAACTGGAACGGCAAAGCCTCACCACACTATGAAAATGCTTTAATGGTGTCTGTACAACACATGATGTCAAGACAGAACAGCAAGAGTACAATGGACAGGGCTAGCAGACAGGCTGTGAGTGAATAAAGAGTTCACACTGCTCCCACGCATTAGCTGCTGATCCAGCTCTAGGCCACCTCCTCCTCTGCCTCCTCCTCAAACTCGCCCTCCTCCTCGGCCGTGGCGTCCTGGTACTGCTGGTACTCGGACACCAGGTCGTTCATGTTGCTCTCAGCCTCCGTGAACTCCATCTCGTCCATGCCCTCGCCGGTGTACCAGTGCAGAAAGGCCTTGCGCCGGAACATGGCCGTGAACTGCTCTGAGATGCGCTTGAACAGCTCCTGGATGGCCGTGCTGTTACCAATGAAGGTGGCCGACATTTTTAGCCCTCGAGGTGGAATGTCACAGACGGCCGTCTTCACGTTGTTGGGGATCCACTCAACAAAGTAGCTGCTGTTCTTGTTCTGGACGTTAAGCATCTGTTCGTCCACCTCCTTCATGGACATGCGGCCCCTGAACACAGCAGCCACTGTCAGGTACCGGCCATGACGGGGGTCACAGGCAGCCATCATGTTCTTGGCATCAAACATCTGCTGGGTGAGCTCTGGCACAGTCAGGGCCCGGTATTGCTGGCTGCCCCGGCTGGTCAGGGGGGCAAAACCAGGCATGAAGAAGTGCAGGCGGGGGAAGGGGACCATGTTCACGGCCAACTTCCGAAGGTCAGCATTGAGCTGGCCAGGGAATCGCAGACAGGTGGTAACCCCACTCATGGTAGCAGAGACCAAGTGATTCAGATCCCCATAAGTGGGTGTCGTCAGCTTTAGGGTTCTGAAGCAAATGTCATAGAGGGCTTCGTTATCAATGCAATAGGTCTCATCCGTGTTCTCTACAAGCTGGTGGACTGAGAGGGTGGCGTTGTAGGGCTCCACCACTGTGTCCGACACTTTGGGAGAGGGCACCACACTGAAGGTGTTCATGATCCTGTCTGGGTACTCCTCCCGGATCTTGCTGATGAGGAGGGTACCCATCCCAGACCCAGTCCCCCCACCCAGGGAGTGGGTCAGCTGGAAACCCTGGAGGCAATCACAGCTCTCCGCCTCCTTCCTCACAACATCCAGCACTGAGTCAACCAGCTCCGCGCCTTCCGTGTAGTGCCCCTTGGCCCAGTTATTCCCAGCACCACTCTGGCCTAGGAGAGAGGATATCTGGTCACTAGGCACATGGACGACAACAGACAGCCCGCGGCCCCCCCCCCCCCCCCGCGCGCAATAGCCATGCCAAAAGTTCCCAGGGAAACGAAGCAACACCCTGGAGTAGGGTTAAAAGAGCCCCCAAAGTGAGTCCACAGTAGCCAGCCTTATCTACGAAAAGGTAAATCAGGGATCAAAGCTAGGACAAACCCTCCCCCACGGCAGCCCCGCCAGTTTCCAAGGCCAGCAGGCCAGCTCCGCCTGCACAGTGCACTGCCAAGAGATTACATCTATCCGTTCCTTGCCCGGGGGAGACAGCTGGGCCTCACACCTAAAGCCTCTTTCGACCAGGAGATTGGGTGACTCAGAAAGCAGGAGAGGGCGTCTACCTACTTACTGGCTCCGGAGATTTTACGAGCGGTGACCTTGGGCAGCCCCTAGACCTTTGAGCCACCGGGAGCGGTAGGCCCCGCCCAGCCCCTGTCAGCACTTACCGAAAACGAAGTTGTCGGGCCTGAAGATCTGCCCAAAGGGCCCCGAGCGCACGGAGTCCATGGTGCCCGGCTCCAGGTCCACTAGCACGGCGCGGGGAACGTACTTGCCACCTGCAGAGGGCAGGAGAGTCAGCAAAGGGGCCGGCGGGAGGGGCCGGCGCGGGCGCGGCGGGAGGGGCCGACCCGGGGACTCACCGGTGGCCTCGTTGTAGTACACGTTAATGCGCTCCAGCTGGAGGTCGCTGTCCCCGTGGTACGTGCCGGTGGGGTCGATGCCATGCTCGTCGCTGATCACCTCCCAGAACTGTAAGGGGCGCGGGCGGCCCGGCGGGCGCGGGCTGAGTCACCGCGGCCGGTGCGCCGGGCGGCCCCGCCCCGGATGGGCGCGGCAGGCCTGCCTTCCCTCCCCCAGCCTGCCGGCTCGCGTCCCGGCGCCATGCTCCAGGGACCCCGCACCCGCCCGGGTCCGAGCCAGGCTCGCCCGCGGCGCTCCAGTCGCAATGCGGGGAGCCGGAGCGCCGGCGCCCGGCCAACGCCGCCATCTTCCCCAGCCGCCCGTCCCCCCGTCCCGGCCAACCCAACCGCGTCTCCGGGGCCCGGCCCGCGGCGTCCCGGCGGCCCACCTTGGCACCAATCTGGTTTCCGCACTGCCCGGCCTGCAAGTGCACGATCTCCCTCATGGCGTCAGCGGAGCAGGCTTCAGGAGCGACGGGGGCTGAGGAGCAGGCGCGTAGAGTGCTACAACCGACGCTCCGCCGGCGCTTATATACCGCCGAGGCCCGCCTCCGCAAGCCCCGGATTGGGCAGCCCACACCGCGCCTTGTTTGATTGGTCGATTCCCCATCAATCGAGCCTTCTAGGGACCGCCTTCCAACCCAATATGCTTGTTATTGGTCAATCCAGCCCGCAGACTCCCTATCACGATCCCCGCCCCGGGCGCTGCCGACGCTCAGCTCATTGGCTCTTTCAAATGATTGATTTGCTCTCCCATTGGCTGCCTCCCGGGAGACGCCGACCGGCCGGCGCTATTGGCCGCGCGGGTCTGGCGTCCTGGTAACCGCCGCAGCGCTGCGGGACGCGCGGGGGCGCGCGAGGGCGCGCGAGGGCGGGAGGGGGGCGGGGGGAGGGCGCGAGGGCGGGAGGGGGGCGGGGGGGGGGGGGGCGCGAGGCCCTGGTGCCGCATCTCCTGGCTCGGCAGCTCCCGATCAGCTTGTTTTCCGGGGCGCCGTCGGGGCGCGAGAGCCTGTCGGGCGGTGCGGGACCCGCCAGGTCACTGCAGAGCCCCGCGCTGCGGGCACCGCAGGGTCCTGGGAGCCGAGGCGGGGTGCCGGCTGTGAACCTCGGGAAGCGGGGGTGGGGGCGTCGCCGGAGGCCGCCTGGGGCCCGCCCGCGCCCGGGGAGCCCGGCCTCGCCCCCTGCCCGCCCCGGCGGCCCCTGTGTTGTGGAAACACGCTGGCCGGGCGCCGGTCGCCTGGGAGCCGCGGGCCCCAGGAGCGGGAAGCCGCCTGGAGACGGCAGGGCCGGGCACGCCCGCCGCGGCCGGAGGGGAAGGTGTGTTGACGGCCGGTTGCCCCGCGATGGGCCCTCGGGAGCGGGGAGCGGCGCGTCCGCCCGGCCGCCAAGGCCTTGGGGGCGTGAGCCCCGTGGGGCCGGTCCCTGCGGGCCTCGTCCGCCTCCCAACCGCAGGCTGCTGGGCGAAAGACGCCTCTATTTCTCGTAGAGAGAAAGAAGGCCTCCTGTGCCCGGCCCCACAACCAGTAATGCCACGGTGTGGCCGTACCTAATGGCCCAAGTTGTCAGTCTTGGAAGAATGCTCATCACGTGCGGGACCCCAAGATGGCCCGGACTCCCCTTAGCAGCTGTGCTCCCTGCCCCCACCCCACTGGGGTCCAACTGCAGCCCCGTCGCCCATCCTTGCCCTTCGGGCCAAGAAGGCAAGTCAGAATCCTGGGGTCCTCTTGTGCCTGGAGCCTCCTCACGCAGCTGCCCGGGAGTAGACCCACGCCATCGAAGTCGCATAGCTAGCTGCCGACTTGTCAAAAGTCAGTGAGATATCCAGACCAAGAAAATTCACCTTTAGTTGTAGCTGAAGAGGCCGAACCGTCCCTAGTAAGCCGAAAGCAGCTTGACCTTTGCGAAAGAAAGGGGTGAGGAAGACCAGCATAAAATGACATAGAGAGATTTAAGGTAAATTAAGATGTTAAGTAGGCAAATGCCAGAGCCAGAATCGAACCAAGAATTGAACAAAGAGTATTTTGTTTGCCTAAATGACCTTGTTTTGTTTACTAGAATTGCTATCACTATTTGTAATCACTAACTCGGCCAATTCTCCTTCAGTATGTTTGCTTGCTTGCTTAAACAGAATTTGCCTAACCACCTGCATGGGGGTACATGTGATTTTTGTCTTTAAAATCCTAGCCCTACTGAAGCCCTGTGTTGTTCACCTTGTCCTGTGCTGCCCAGTTGGGTTAGAGTCCCACCTGGGTGGCCAGGATGCTACCTGGGGTTCCCCCCAGTGAGCCAACATGGCCCTGCCAGGGCTGTTGTTTGAGGGGGTTGGGTCCCCACACCTCCACTGGAAAAGGGTCTTGTTTCCTTGACTAGTTAGTGCCTGTTGGGCTTGGAGGTTAGTGTGGCACCCTCATTTTATGGGTTATAAAATACAGCATGCATTGTTTGCCCGGTTGTACGCTGAGCTTCTGGAAACTGTTGAGGAACGGCAGGCCTGCTCCATCTCTGATTAGTTAGGGAGGGCGGAGGCTGGCCCCATCTCCACAAAGATCTTCCTGGCCCCTGAACTCCAGTTGAAGGCCACGCCCCATCTGCCCCACAGAATCCTGGAAGATTCCCCCTGGCAGTAAACAATAGTACCCCCCTCCCCAAATCCTTGGGCCAATTCTTTTTTTTTTTTTGGCCAGTCCTGGAGCTTGAACTCAGGGCCTGAGCACTAACCCTGGCTTCTTTTTGCTCAAGGCTAGCACTCTGCCACTTGAGCCACAGCGCCACTTCTGGCCTTTTCCTATATAGTGCTGAGGAATAGAACCTAGGGCTTTGTATAGGAGGCAAGCACTCTTGCCACTCACTAGGCCATGTTCCCAGCCTGACCATCCTCCCCCCCCCTTTTTTTTTGAGTTCCAAGAAACAGCAGGCTTAGACAAGGCAGGGGAGGGGCAAACCTAAACTGAATTACGGGAGCCAAAAGCAGCTGGATCCAAAGCTGCTTGACTTTGGCAAAAGAAAGGAGTGAGGAAGACCACTCAGTTTAGGGGAAGTTCCAAGAAGAGAAAGATTTAAGGCTTATAAAGACCAGTCACATTCAGAACCAAGAATTGTATTGCTTTGATTGCTTTGTTTATGGAGTTTACTGAAACTGTATTTTGTTTTATTTGTTTTGTTTTTGTTGCTAGTCCTGGGGCATGGACTCTGCCTGAGCACTGTCCCTGGCTTCTTTTTGCTCAAGGCTAGCACTCTGCCAATTGAGCCACAGCGCCACTTCTGGCTTTTTTCTATCTATGTGGTGCTGAGGAATTGAACCCACGGTTTCATGTATACGAGGGGAGCACTTTACCACTAGGCCATGTTCCCAGCCCCAGTTTACTGAAATTGTAATCACTAACAGCAGTTCTGCTTCTGTAGGTCGGCCGGCTTGCTTTGCCTAACCTGCCAGACCATCTACATGTGGTGAATGTGATTCTTACCCCATGACCACCTGCAAGGGGTATGTGTGATACTTGCCCTGAAAAGCCCAGCCCTATTTGGCCCCATACTTGCCCTTAAAAGCCCAGCCCTATTTGGCCCCGGTGCTGTTTGTCACCATCCCAGTGGTGACCAGCAGACACTGTGCACAGCTAAATAAAGACTCCTAGCCCAATTGACTGAGTGCTGGTGACTAGTGTCGTGGGTTCGAGGCCCACCTGGGTATCTGGTATCCATCAAGCTCCATTTGGCACTGGCTTGTCCCTCAAGTTGCCTCAAGAGAACAGTGGTTAAGACAAGACAGCGAGAGACTCTCTGTGACCCCTGGACCTGAGCCCGGGAATAGTGGTGCTTACAGCTGGTGGGGAAGCCCTGTAGGACCCCCCCTCCCCTGAACCGAAGGTGCCACTGTGCCCGCAGGGAAAAGAGGGCGATGTTGGTGGGTGGGAGCTGGAGGAGTGAGGAAGTGAGGCGGGAGGGCCCAGCATTGGACACCTGCCCTCCTGCTCCAGCCTGCCGCTGTGGGAGGCTCCACAAACGAAGCTCTGTTTCCTTGCTGGTGGCCTAGGTCCCAGGGGACGGGTGCATTACCACCCAGCCGGGCAGCAGGCAGACAGTCTTCATGGCCTTAAAGAACCCTATGCTCAGCTTTTGTGGGAGGCCTTCCCCACCCCGGAAGGAGAGGTGCCCAGGGTGCTTCCCTCTCCACACCAGGCCTCACTGCCTCCCCAGTGGGTCTTCCAGGGAGCTAGCACAGACCAGGCTCCTGCTCCCTCCCCCTTGGATGGGGGTTTGCTCAGTCCTCCTAACTCACGGTTGCTCCCTCAGCTTGGCCCAGTGACCCTCTCCCCCCACCCCACCTTTCTGAAATTGTCCAGCGCAATCTGTAGCCCAGAATTTTTAATCTAAATATGAACGCCCACTCCCCCACCCCACCCCCAGGTGACAGGTGTTGGGAAAATGGAGGAGAATGGAAAAAGAATAGGCCCGACTCGATCATCAACAGGTGAGAGGCCTGTTTATTGAGGAACAGCGAGGGGCACAGACCTTCCCGTGGGTTTGGAGGTTGTGGGAGGGGGTGAATTTGGGACCCAGCTTATAAGGGGTCTGAGCAAGGTGGCAGAGGTTATTGAAAGCGCCACTAGGTCTAGGAAGTTAGTGGCTTGTCCTGGGGCCAGTAAGGGATTGTTTACAGATAGGTTGTTTACAGATGGGCTCAGGTGAATTGCCCTGCCTGCGCATTAAAGCAGGTACCTGAGGTTTTTATCTGGTGTCTGTATACCCCAGGGACAATAGGCTGGGGGTCAATCATTCAATAGGTGCCTAAAATCCAAACGAGGGGAAGGGGACTTGTTTAAATAGGTGCCTAATCCGGACTGGAACCTTAACTGAAACTGAAATCTCCAGCTACCTGCAACTCTGCCCCCACCTAGAACCCTACTTAAGTCCTCCACCCTGCCCCCATCATGCCTCCTGACTCCTCTGGTCACCCTGGAATCCCTCTTCAACTCTCCATCACAGTGTGTCAGGTCTGTGGAGTTCCCTTTCTGCTCTTTTTTCATTCTAATGTCCTCATGACTCAGTTTCTTAACACTCTCAGGCCCTGTCCAGACCTCAGAGGGCACCAGGAAACTGACGCTGAACCCAACAAGAGTCCAGGGTGAGTGTAGGAAAACCAAGTCTGGGGTCCAAGAGCTGGCCACAGGGACCTTTATTCTGTCTTTACTGGTGAAATATGGATACTGGGTCTAAGTCATGCCATCTGATGGGAACCTGCTTTGTTCCCCTCTCAGCCCATTCTGTGTATCCAAAGACCCTATAGAAGGAGTTGACTTTCCCGTCCAGGCCCATTCTTTCTATGTATCTCAAGATGGGATAGGAAGGATCGATTCCTGCCTTATTCTCAAGGTCAAACAAGACGACAAGCCTGACCACAGGCCTGGCCAAGCACACCATCCTTGGCCCCCAGGGGACAACAGCCCCGCACCCGAGGGGAGCATTCCACTGTGGGCCTGGCCAAGGACATCGCCCTGGGCCCATAGCCCATTTTCTGATTTCTGTTTCCTTGGTAAGCCCTATATAAGCCCCCCACCCCCACCAAAATCCAGTCCTGGGCACAACCTCCAATCCCACGGGAAGGTCTGTGCCCCTCGCCTGTTGATGATTAGAGTTCTGAGGCAGCCTATTCCTTTCCCTTTCTCCCCCACTTTCCTAACACCACCCTGTCCTCACTGACATCTTGGCATCTTAATAGGGGATGGGGACTTTTCACCAAGTTCTGGAAACTAGAGATGTAGAGCTCACTCTTGGGACTGTGGCTGTATTGTGGGTTTTCAAGCACTCTAGAGGCGATCCCTGTGGTTAAGCTACAGGGAAGTCTTGCTCCAGGGAATCCTTGTCTTCAGCTGGGATCATTCCACCTAGCTTGCTTTGTTTTGGTAAACTGCTTTTGGTAGATTTAGGTCCTCATACCAACCATGTGATTTTTGCCTTTACAAGCTTTGTATTAACTGCTTTGGAGGCTTCGAGTTCTCCGGGACAGGAGTCTACTGGCCCTTGCCAGCTCTGTAGTAAGGACTCTGGATTTGAGCTCTGGGAGTGTGGCTTCTCCACGTAACACTTGCTCAGGCAGCTCCTGGGCTTCCAGGGAAGATTGTGAAATCCAGTCCCTGGAGGCCCAGGAGCGTGGGCTGGAGGGCTGGCAGAGGATGCGGGGGACACTGGGAAGGGACCCGGGCTTGGGGCACTGGAGACAGAGATGGCCTGTGGGACCCTGGGGGCATGAGACCATGGGAGTCAGGGAGGAATGAAAGGACGGGACTGTGCCAGGTAAACTGACAGTAGCTGGCCCAGGCCTCCTGAGGCTTACACCAGTGACCCTGAGGTGGTGGTGGTGGTGGGGTGTCCCAGCCAGGCAAAGCCAGAACCAGTTCTGGGCCAGGAGGATGTAAATGGGCAGGAAGGGCCTGGAAAGGGCAGATCCTGGAGTTCCTGTCCAAGGAGGTCACCTCCGTGCGGCCCGGGGAACACTGCCTGGATTCTGACCTGGGGTTTCTTTGCTTGGTGGTGGTGGGCGAGGCCGCCTGGGCCTCGGCCGCCCTGAGCTGGAGGCGGCAGGCAGGCCCGGTGTCCGGTTACCCACGGCCTGCAGCGGCCACCCGACCGTGTCCTCCCTGGCGCCCAGGTGCCGGGACCTCGTGTTCCCTCTGCTGGCCGGCCAGGCCACCGTCGTCCGCCCAAAGCGCCAAGGAGGGGGCCCCCCGGGGCCCGTGAACGGCTCGGCACCCCCAGGCAAGATTCCAGGCTGTGGACCCGGAACCAGCCACCCACCCGCACCGCCCTGGGGGTCCCAGCTCACGCGCCGCCCTGGGGGTCGCAGCCTGGACTGGCAGCGAGGTCCCCGCTGAGCCCAGGGCCCGTGGGGACAGGGGTGGCCCTGTCACGCGTCCCCACCCTGCCCCGTCAGGACATCGCCCTGGGCTGTGCCCCAGGCCCCTCCAGCCGTCCGGGCCAGAGCGGGAGCTGCGTGAGGGCACCGCCCAGCGGGTGCGGAGGTGGGCCCTGCGGTTCTCCGCGGGCGGGGGGACGGGGCGGGGCCCTTGCAGGGAGTGCTCTGGGGGCGGGGTGGGGGGGGGCGGGGCAGAGCGGGGCTCGGCGGGGCGGGGCTCGGCGGGGCGGGGAGTGTGGTGTACGGAAGGGCGGGACTCGGCGGGACGGGGCAGGGCTCGGCGGGGCGGGGAGTGTGGTCCGGGGCGGGGCGGAGCGGTGCTCGGCTGGGTGGGGTGGAGCGGGGCGGAGTGGAGCGGGACTGTGCTCGGCGGGGCGGGGCGGGGCGAAGCGGTGCTCGGCGGGGCGGGGAGTGTGGTACGGGGCGGGGTGGGGCTGTGTTCGGAGGGGCGGGGCTATGCGCGGCGGGACAGTGCCCTGCGGGGCGGGGCGGGGCTCGGCAGGGCGGGGTGAAGCGGGGCGGGGCTATGCTCGGTGGGGCGGTGCCCGGCGGGGCGGGGCGGGACTGTGCTCAGAGGGGCGGTGCCCGGCGGGGCGAGGCGGGGCGAGGCGGGGCTCGGAGGGGCGTGGCTGTATTCTGAGGGGCGGGGCTATGCTCGGCGGGGCGGGGCGGAGCGGGACTGTGCTCAGAGGGGCGGGGCGTGGCTCGGAGGGGCGGGGCTGTGTTCGGAGAGGCGGGGCTATGCTCGGCGGGGCGGGGCGGGGCGGGACTGTGCTCAGAGGGGCGGTGCCCGGCGGGGCGGGGCGGGGCGGGGCGGGTGGGGCGGAGCTCCGCCTGGCGGGAGTTCTCGGTCCGCTGGCCTGGGCCCCACCCAGCGCTCCGGCCGGTCGGTGACTTCGCCCCGGGCCCGCCTCCGCCTCCGGCCCCTGGGCAGGCAGGAAGACCACCACTCGGTACCAGCCTCGTTTATTGGAGGCGGGGCTCCCAGCTCCGCGTGCGCGCGCCCAGGGCCCCCCGCGACCCCCAGGGGCTGGCCGCCCGCGCCCCCGGGCCGCCCACCCTCACAGCGGCTGCGAGGCCAGCACCTCGGGGTTCTCGAAGCAGTGAGCCTCCTTGACGGCAGGGTCCTGGGGCCTGCAGGCCCCGGTGGGGCAGCAGCGGGTCACCAGGCCGTCCCAGGGCTCCAGAGAACGCAGCCACAGGGGCAGCCAGCCCCAGGACCGGAGGCAGGGGGGCAGCCACGAAGGCCGGCGCCCCTGCAGGACGTTCACCAGGATGATGAGCAGCGCCAGGCCCACCAGGGGCCCCCCCACCGCCGCCAGCACGACGGCCCCTGCCAGGGAGAGCCCAAACACGGCCAGGGGCAACAGCAGGAAGGCCAGCAGCAGATAAGCAACGGCCACCCAGCGGTACCGGGCCGTCAGGTCCCCGAAGCGCTGGGCCAGGGGGATGGGCAGCCTCAGGACGGGCACCATGTACCACAACAGGATGCCGGCCAAGTTGAAGAAGAAGTGGATGAGAGCAACCTGGTAGGCAAGGAGGACGGGGGGGGGGGGGGGGGATAAGCACTTGGCCAGATGATATGGGCGCATCCAGGCACCCTTTTACTCCTGTCTCCAGTCTGAAGCTTATCTGGCGTGACCTGCTCAGTCAGTGGCTGAGATGGGCCGCCTGGTAGATTCTGGCCACCGCTCTCCATATGCAGTTCAGAAAGCAAGAGCCTGACCAGCACCCATCCTGTGTTATGATGGGTCCCTGCTGGTGACAAGGGATAAGGGAGAGGAGGCCAAGGCCACATGTGCAGGACGTACGGGCCCTCAAATGGTGGGCACCATTGGAGTGTGTGGAGCGGTATCCTGCACTGGAGGTGGACGGGGTGGGACAGAGACAAGGAGAACAATTAGACAGGTGAGGAGGTGCACAGGGCGAGGCTCCTCATTTCCTAGGAGCAACAGCCTAGCTGGGTCTGGGATTTCAGTAGCTGAGCCTGTCTGGGTTCCAACCCAGCAGAGAGAAGCCAGAACCAGGGCAGTGGGCCTAAGATGGGGCGCTTTAGAGAGCCAGTAGCATTAATGGAACTGGGAGCAGGACACAGCTGGGCATTCAGAAGAAAGCTCTCTGGAAACAGAATCACAACTGGACTAGAGGGCTGGGGATGTGGTCTAGTGGTAAAAGTGCTTGCCTGGTATACATGAAGCCCTGGGTTCGATTACCCAGCACCACATAGATAGAAAACGGCCAGAAGTGGTGCTGTGGTTCAAGTGGCAGAGTGCTAGCCTTGAGCATAAAGAAGCCAGGGGCCCTGAGTCCAAGGACCAGCAAAAAAAAAAAAAAAAAGGACTAGAGCCCGGAACTGGTGGCTTGCATTTGTAATCGTAAGCATACAGGAGGCTGAGATCTGAAGATTGCAGTTCAAAGCCAGCCAGGGCACGAAAGTTCACAAGACACTTATCTCCAATTAACCACCAAAGAAAGCTGAAGTGGAGCTGTGGTAAAGCACTAGCCTTGAGCAAAAAAGTTCAGTTAGGGAAGTCCCAGGAATGGCGCGCGCGCGCACGCGCACACACACACACACACACCCCCCTGGACTAGGACACAGAGACAGAGGGGACATTCCTCAGAGGAGGCTGGGAGCTCTGCCAAAGAAAAAGGGGCAGAGGGCCGTGGGCAGCCCTGGGCCATGCTACAAAACCAGTGTCAGAAAAGAGCAGGGGCTGGGCTGTGAGAGGCCTGTTTTCGGGGACAGCTTGGGCTGTGGACATCCTGGGCTGTGTTTGAAGTAGGAGGAGGGTCCTTGGGCAGGGAAGGGGCCTAGGACAGTACCTGGACTGCAAAGAGCAGCATGTCTGCAGGGCTAGCCAGGGCAGCCAGCAGAGCCGTGGTGGTGGTACCAATGTTGGAGCCCAGGAAGAGGGGGTATGCGCGGTCCAAGGTGATCACCCCAACTCCTAGGGAGCAAGGGGTCACCACAGAGTCCCAGCCCCACGCCACCCCGGTCCCTGGCCCACCTGAGCTCACCCATGAGTGGCACAACAGCTGCTGTAAAGATGCTGCTGCTCTGGAGCAGGAAAGTCAGGCCGGCCCCCACCAGGATGGCCAGGTAGCCACTCAGCCAGCCAAAGGGAAAGGGAAAGTCTGCAAGGCAGGGGCAAGGTCATCCCCAGACCTCTCCCCGCCCTCTGCCCAGCCTGGGGCCCCTCCAACCTGCGTTGATGACAGTCCTCACTGCCCCAGCTATTTGGCCACGTAGCAGGGAATTGAGTAGCTTGACGATCAGGACCAGACAGGTGCAGAGCACCAGCAGGGAGCCTGCCAGAAGGATGAAGCCCACAGCCAGGTCTGAGAGTGCTGAGTTCACGAACAGATGACGGCCTGTGGCAGGACAAGGAGGACAGGGCACGTGGGTGACCTCAATGTGATTTGAAGGTTAAGATAGGGGTGGAGTGTGGTGGTGTAGGGGTGGCGTGTGCTGGTGTAGGGGTGCGGTGTGCTGGTGTAGGGGTGGGGTGTGCTGGTGTAGGGGTGGCGTGTGCTGGTGTAGGGGTGCTGTGTGCTGGTGTAGGGGTGCTGTGTGCTGGTGTAGGGGTGCGGTGTGCTGGTGTAGGGGTGGGGTGTGCTGGTGTAGGGGTGGCGTGTGCTGGTGTAGGGGTGCGGTGTGCTGGTGTAGGGGTGGGGTGTGCTGGTGTAGGGGTGGCGTGTGCTGGTGTAGGGGTGCGGTGTGCTGGTGTAGGGGTGCGGTGTGCTGGTGTAGGGGTGGCGTGTGCTGGTGTAGGGGTGGCGTGTGCTGGTGTAGGGGTGTGGTGTGCTGGTGTAGGGGTGGCGTGTGCTGGTGTAGGGGTGGCGTGTGCTGGTGTAGGGGTGGCGTGTGCTGGTGTAGGGGTGTGGTGTGCTGGTGTAGGGGTGCGGTGTGCTGGTGTAGGGGTGTGGTGTGCTGGTGTAGGGGTGCGGTGTGCTGGTGTAGGGGTGGTCTGGGCTGGTGTAGGTGTGCAGTGTGCTGGTGTAAGGGTGGCGTGTGCTGGTGTAGGGGTGCAGTGTGCTGGTGTAGGGGTGGCGTGTGCTGGTGTAGGGGTGCGGTGTGCTGGTGTAGGGGTGCAGTGTGCTGGTGTAGGGGTGGCGTGTGCTGGTGTAGGGGTGCGGTGTGCTGGTGTAGGGGTGCGGTGTGCTGGTGTAGGGGTGCGGTGTGCTGGTGTAGGGGTGGTCTGGGCCGGTGCAGGGCGGTCTGAGCCTCACAGGGCAGCTTGTCCTCAGGGAAGGCTGTGCTGTTTCTCTCAGGGCAGAAGCCGGAGGCGTCACACTCTTCACTGTCTCCCTGAGTCAGGACCAGGGACAACTCAGGACAGGCTGCGTCCAGGCAGAGGCCCAGGGCTCAAGGGTGGGTGGGGCAAACAGCAGGTCAGAGGGCAAATGAAGGGCTGGGGTCAGAGGCACCTCACCGTCTCCACCCTGATGCCGCACCATTGCTTAATGAGGCTGTGGTTGGTGGCGTTGCCGGTCGCGGAGCCGATGACGGCGGTGCTGTCCAGCTGGTGGACAGAGGGGATCGGTCGTGTGCCGGGCCCCCCAGAGGCTCCGATGCCCACAGTCAGACGGACCCGCCCACCCAGGCTGCCTCTTCCCTGACCCACCTGGGGGTCCTGCCAGGGGGTGGGCGATGGGAGGCCCCCTCACCTGCACAATGAGGTGTGTGAGAGGCTGGGTCAGCGCCTTGAGGATGTTGGGGGCCTGCTGGCCAGGCTGAAGGTGGGCGGCTCGCAGGGTCAGCTCACTCAGCCTCTCCAGCACTGCTGTGGCACTCTCCAGGGGCAGCAGGACCAGCACCGTGAGCCAGTTGAAGATGCCGTGAACAGCAGAGCCACTGAAGGCCCTGGGGCCACAGAGGACCGGCCGTCAGGGTGGCCTTGGCCTCGGCTGAGGTGACCCCAGGCCTGGCCCTCCGGTCCCCGCTTACCTCCGAAACTCATCTCGGTCCCCAGACTGGGCCATTGAGACCAGAGTGCTGGTGATGGACGTGCCCACATTGACTCCCATAATGATAGGCACGGACGCCCGGACGGTCAGCACTAGGGACACCTGGACGGTCAGCACTGGAGGGGTGCATCGGCTGCCCATCCCCCCACTTCACGCTGGGGAAGGGAGGCACACTCACATTTGGAGGCCACCATGCTGACCACAATGGAGGAGGATGTGCTAGAGCTCTGCACAAGGACTGTGACCAGCACGCCGATGACCAGGCCAGCCACAGGGTTGGACAGCACCACATTGTCCTTGAAGATGTCTCCGGCCATTTTGCCTACACCCAGGACGGAGGTGCAGTGAGGCCGAAGAAAGCTGGCTGCCAGCCCCCACCCCGCGTGCACCTGGTCACTCACTGCCCAGCAGCTGGAAGGCAGAGCTGAGGATATCCAGGGAGCAGATGAAGAAGTAGAGGCTGCCTAGGAGCCCGCAGACCTTAAGGAAGCCGACGGCCACCTGGGACAGCCTGCTGGCCGTGCTGAACTCTGCGGACACAGACAAGGCCGTCCCAGCATTGCCCAAGGCTCTCCCTTCTCTGTCCCCCACCGAGGAGGTGCAGGGTGTTTTTCGTTTGTTTGTTTGTTTCTGGTCACTTCTCGGGCAGAGTACTGCAGCTTTCTTCTGCCTCACTGGGCAGCACCCAGTTTACCAACCTTAAGCGCCCCATGTCAAGAACTGGGTCCCCTTTCTGTCCCCATTCCTTGTGCCCACCGTGGTGGCGTGACAAAGCCCACCCGGCCTCCTGGAAACGGAGCAGCCAGCAGGGGGTGGGGGAGGAAGGGCAGGGGGCTTCCAGCCCAGCTCAGGACTCGGTCCTGGGGGTGAGTTTCCACGGGGAGAGTTCCAGCAAGCCCCGCTGTGTACTTTCTTGGAAAACCTGGAGAGTCGTTTGCCTGCTGACCTGTACACCACAGCCCTACCTTTCAGCTGGCCGGTGTCCTTCCGCTGGGGGGCTGTGTCCCCCTCCTCCAGGCCCCCGGCAGAGTCAGAGCTCCCTGCAGAGGTCAGGTAAGGTGGGGCTGTGGCCGGCACCCCCCAGGAAGGGACAAAAGAAAGCAGGAGATTGCAGGGGGGTGTCTTAGGGGCTTGGGATGGAGGACAGAAGCTGGAAGTCAGGGGCAGAGGGCCTCTAGAACATTTGGTTCTAACCAGAGTTGTCAGGACCCCCCCTTCCTCCCCCCCCTTTCACAAGCAAGCCCTGCCCCATAGCACATCAAGGCTGGGGCTCCTGGTACCTGTACTTCTCAGACTCGAGTCCACCAAGTCAACCGTGCTCAGAGTGGGGAGGGGGAGCTGACCACCAGCTGGGGAGTTCGGCATGGATGGATGGCAGGGGGAGGCCAAGCCTGAGGCAGATCTGCCGGGAGGAAGCACAGGAGAGAAGCCGCCTATGCCATTTCCACCCTGCCAACAGGCTGATCTCAGGTCAGGTCCTTTCTGCTGAGACCTCAGCGGCTGAGACCTCAGCGGCCCACCCTTGCAGGCCCCTGCACCCCCCCCCCCTCCACGGGGTATGGCTACAGCGACCTCAGACAGCTGCCAGCAGAGTCCAGTCTTGTTTGAGGAGGCAGAGTCAAGGGCCCTGGAATCTGGCTGCCTTGCCGGTCCTGGCTGGTGCCCAGGCACCGAGTTCTGGGGTGCAGGCTGGAAGTGGCTGGGACCTCTCCTATCAGATATAACTGGGGACTTTGTGGATGGACCCAGCATGGACTTTGGCATTTGATATCAAGATGACTACTCAGCTTGATTAGGACTCTACTTCTCTGAGAATGAGGAGCAGGGGTGGGGCTCAGGGGCCCCAGCCCACCTAGCCCACGGGGTCTGGGCATGGATGGCCACCTCAGGCCTCTACCCTGACTCCAGCCCAGGGCTGGGGGGGGGGGCTCGGGGCCCCAGCCCCCCTCAAGGATCCTTTGTGTCTCCCCTCCCCCGATGGATGGGGCCCAAGCCCTGGGCCTGGTGGCCACTCACCCTGGCTTCCCTGGGCCCCGGTCTGATTCTAGGAGCTCCTACCTGCGTGGGTGGTGAGGGGTAGCGGCAAAGAGGAGGCTCAGCGGGAGCAGCTGAGGGCCAGGGATCTGCCCGGTGCCCACATGATCACTGTGTATGGAGCCCCATTAATGTTTACCCAGGAGCTGAGGCCCCTGAGGGGACTCAGGGACCTGGTCCCCGGGACCCTGGGGCCTTGTCCAGACCCCGCCACCCTAAGGCTAGATGCTCCAAGCCCCAAAGCAACCATCTTGGAGTGAGGCGGGCCTCGTGTCAGGCCAGGGGCACGGCAGGACTGGGCGCCCTGTCCACAGCGGGTCGTAACACTCGGTGCGGCTTGGGCAGAAGGGGCTGCCCGCTGGGGTTGCCCGGGAGCCCAGTGAGAAGGCTCCGCCTCCTTGTGTGCCTCTGATTTTTGCAGACCTTATCAGGGTCACCTGGCTGACAGGCAGGAGGGGAGAAGCCCTTTGCACCAGGGGAGCGGAGAGGACAGGGTTCCTCAGGGAGCCTGGAAAGGTGCCCAGCCCCTGAGGTCAGCAGGTTCAGATCCAGGTTCAGGGTAGAGCTGGGCCCAGCAGGGCTCCCAGAAGAGGCCAGCAGTGGGGTCCTGGGCCTGACGTTTCCATCTGCAAGGAGGGAAGAGCCCTTCCGCAAGCCACACGTTCAGTCCCCTGTGCGACTCCCCAGCAGAGTCCTGGCCTGACCAGTTGCTTGTAAGAGACCCTCCCTGACTTCAGAGGTGGGCCAGGCTGTTTCCCAGGCCCCTGCTGACCCCAGCCCCCTGCAGTGCTCGCTGTAAGCTGAGACTTTGCCCCAGCGGCAGCTGTCAGAGTCCACTCAGCAAATTCTTTCCTCTCCATCCTGTTCCCTTGCTGTCCAGCACCTTCCCACTTCCCAGGGGCTCCAGAATATCCCCACCCCATCTTAGGGGGTTGTCCAAAATCGGCCCCCCAGAACAACCCATACTGTAGCTACTGGAAGGCAGAAGGAAACTGGGGCTTGAGGTTTCTGGCAGGTGACCACCTCCCTGGGCCTCAGAGCTGTCCACCCAGAGCTCTCCTTCGATGCCTGCTGAAGAGGTGGCGTTGTGCCTCCGGGCACCCCCTCCTGGAGTGGGGCTCAGAGACCACTGGGGAGTGAATGGATGAGATACACAGGACGTCTGTGCAGGTCAGAGGGTGCTGCTCTGGGAAGATCCACGCAGGCGCCACGGGGCAGGGCCAGGCCTCTCTGGCTGCCGCCCGAGCCTTTTAGGAGACATACTCTGAGCTGAGCCCGGGCCTGGGCGGGCTCAGAGGCGACGTGGAAAGCAGCACCTCGGTCAGGCTGGGGCGGGGGTGGGAATCCAGGTCAGGACAGTGGGAAGCCCCAGCCCCCGGTGGGGTCTCCTGGCTCACTGGCCACCGCCCATGACCGTAGGCTGTGGGCCGAGGTGTCCCCAGTTCCGGCGGGATCCGTGCGCCAGGCGGACGCGGGGGCCCTGTGCGTGGTCATCTGCCCTGGGGCAGGGGAGCGCAGGCGGCGGCCCCCACCTGCGGCTGAGGGCGGCCCCGGCTCACGCCTCGGGGCTGCCAGGGGGGCACCAGCAAGGGCTCCCGCAGCCCGAGCAGCCCGAGCAGCGGCAGCAGCAGCGTCCGGGCTGCGGGAAGCGGGGCTGGGGGCCCAGGCTGGGGCCGCGCCCCGCGGGCTGCTCAGTGACGGGGGTGCTGCCCTTGAGGGGGGCCGGGGGCGCGGGCGCGGCGCGGGGCGGCTCCCGCTCGGCCCTGGCGGCCAGGAAGGCGGCCAGGTCCAGGTCCAGCATGGCCGGCCCGCCCCGCGGCGTGGGCGTGCTCTGCCGGCACTGGGGGCAGGGGATCCAGCGCTGCTCGTGCGCGGGGGCGTCCAGCCGCCTCACGCACGCCTGGCAGAAGGTGTGGCCGCAGTAGAGGCGGCGGGGCAGGTGCGCGCACAGGTCGTAGGCCGAGTAGCAGACGATGCAGTCGTTCCTGGGGGCCGGGGGCGCCGCCCCGTCCTCCGGGGCTCGGGGGCCCTCGGGCCGCAGCATCCTAGCGCACGCGTGCAAGGGAGCCGTGGGCCTCCCGCCCGCACCGGGACCGTCCTCAGCCGCCCCCCCCCAGCCGGTAGCCAGCGCCACGGGGGGGGGCGGGGGGCGCCCGCACACGGGGCAGGGGAGCCCAGGTCCGGGACCCCCGCCCGGCGTCTCCCCGCAATTCTCCTGAGCCCCTCTTACCTGCATCCGCTCTCGGGAAGGCCATGCCCGGCCTGAGAGCGGCGAGGGGAGGGGAGGCGGGGACGGACGGGAGCCCCCGGGGCTCCCTCCCGGGGCTCCCCCCGGGGCTCCCCCCGGGCTCGCGTTACTGCCCGCGCACCGGCAAGGCCGCAGGAGGCAGCTGGCGGCTGCGGCAGCGGGCGTGGGCTCCCCTTTCAGCCACAAAGCGCCTGCAACTGGATCTGGGCAGGAGATAAGGGGAGCCCGGTGCTGCCCGGCCCCGCCCGGCCTCCTCTGCTCCGCCGCGCCCCCGACTCCCATCCGCCCGCGGCTCCCCGGCCTCCCTCTGCTCCCGCGCCCCTCCTCACACCGCTCACCCGCACTCACGCCCTTCCCGCTCTCCACACACACACACACACACACACACACACGGGCGCCCCCACGCACACCGCACGCGGCACGCCTCGCACGCTCCACACAGAGGCGCGCACACGTGCGTGCACACACGCTCCACACAGGCACGCACACGTGCGTGCACACTGCACATAGAGGCGCGCACACGTGCGTGCACACACGCTCCACACAGGCGCGCACACGTGCGTGCACACACGCTCCACACAGAGGCGCGCACACGTGCGTGCACACACTGCACACAGAGGCGCGCACACGTGCGTGCACACACGCTCCACACAGAGGCGCGCACACGTGCGTGCACACACTGCACACAGGCGCGCACACGTGCATCCACACACGCTCCACACAGGCGCGCACACGTGCGTGCACACACTGCACAGAGGCGCGCACACGTGCATCCACACACGCTCCACACAGGCATGCACACGTGCGTGCACACACTGCACACAGAGGCGTGCACACGTGCGTGCACACACGCTCCACACAGGCGCGCACACGTGCGTGCACACACTGCACACAGGCGCGCACACGTGCACCCACACGCTCCACACAGGCGTGCACACGTGCGTGCACACACTGCACAGAGGCGCGCACACGTGCATCCACACACGCTCCACACAGGCGCGCACACGTGCGTGCACACACTGCACACAGGCACCCCCATGCACACCACATGCAACACGCTTCATGCACACACACCACACACAGGCATGCACACGTGCATGCACACATATACACACAGGCACCCCCATGCACACCACACACAACATGCCTCATGCACACACACCACACACAGGCATGCACACACCACACAAACACACAGGCACCCCCGTGCACACCACATGCGACATGCTTCATGCACTCACACCACACACAGGAACACACATGCATGCACACATACAGGCACCCCCATGCACACCACACGCGACATGCTTCATGCACTCACACCACACACAGGAACACACATGCATGCACACATACAGGCACCCCCATGCACACCACACGCGACACTCCTCATGCACTCACACCACACACAGAGGCATGCACACATGCATGTACACACACCACACATACAGGCACCCCCATGCACACCACACGCGACACTCCTCATGCACTCACACCACACACAGAGGCAGCACACATACACACACACCGACACACATACCACACACTCTCTTCCTCTTAAGGTTTCCTGCCCAGGCCTGGGTGGCACCGTGCCTATCACTTCCCAGGAACCCTGCCTAGGCCCAACCAGCTCTGAGCTGAGGGCACCTGCTGGTCCGCGGGCTCTGGCACGGCAGCATGGGCCTCTCTACCCAGCACCGCCTTGGCCCCCAGGGGGCGCTCACACACTGTGCCTGGCAATCCCCCGTATGCCCGGGCCCCCGTTGGCCTCCAGCCCAGCCCAGCCAGCTCAGGGATGTGGATCCCGAGGGGAGCCTGGTGGCCGAGGGCCCCGCCTAGCTGGGGGGCCTGGCAGGACTGTGAAGCCTGGCAGGGAGCCGGGACCACTCAGCCCTGCTGGGAGGAAGGCCGCAGGAGGCAGTGGTGGCAGGACGGCCCTAACTCACTCACTCACTGCTCCTAACTCACCCCCTTGGCACTCTGCCCTCAGGACGGGTCAGACAGGTTCCACGCTGGCCTGGGTGGGGGCTGGCCATGGAGCGGAGTCAGGGCTGTGACCTGCCCACCCACACGCGGGAGCTCCACACGCCGTGAACCATCCAGCCCTGCGTGCGGCCCAGCCCTATGCGTCAGTGGAGAGCTGGCCACGGGAGGACCCGTCTGTCCTGCACGGCCAGCTCAGTTTCCGCCTCCATGTGGTGCTGCCTCACTGCCCTGCCCTGGGAGCAGAATACCTGGAGCCAGCTTCTGAGCAAACTCCCTACCCTGGCATCCCACTGCTCACCCGTGCTACCCTACGCTTCTCGGACAAATGGAGAGGTGACACCTGCGCTCCCTCCTCCCTCCGGCCCACTCCCTGCTACGTCTTCAGGCCTGGTCCAGGCATCCTCCAGCGAGCCCAGCCCCAGCAGCACAGCTCTGGATGTGCGGCAATCAGACGTTCCGCAGAAAACCAGAAAAACACCCTGCTTGAGACTGGGGTGACTCAGAGTAGGCAGGGCGCAGTCCTGGCTGCCTGGGCCCTGCCACCCTGATCTCCCACTCCCTGAAACCTGCCAGCCCCAGCCCCACCCACCACCACGGTCCTGCCAACCTGACCCTCCTCCCAGAGGCGTTCCTGGGGCCTCCCCTGGACCATGCATGGCATCTTCCTGCCATGTGGTTGGGGGTTGTGCGGCTCAGCCCTAGGGAATGCAGGGAAGCCTGGCCGGGCGGTGGGCGTAGTCCCGCTTACGAGCCTCTGGGCAGACCTGAGACCTGAAGAGCAGTGTCAGCCAATGTGGCGATCACAAGCAGTGGCTTTCCCTTTACTGGAAGATCTCCCAGCAGCAGGGAGCTTGTTGGAGGTGTGTGTGTGTGTGTGTGTGTGTGTGTGTGTAGGGCAGGTGATGTTGTTCAGCCCGGGACCCCCTCCCAGAGGGGCCACCCGCAAAGAAGTCACTGGCACAAAGCTCACCCAGCTTTATTGCCTAGGCCTTGCAGGATGTGCTCAAGGGTGTCCCCGTGGCCACTACCATGGACAGTGCCGGGGGACTGTGGTCCAAGGGCCCCCAGCTGAGCTCCAGCCTCCCCACTGCGCAGAGGCCCCCATCCAGGCCAGGAAGTCAGGAAGTGAGGGCGCCCGCGGCCACGTCTGCTCCTAACGCGCCGCACACCGTGGCCCCCGAGCAGAGGCCTGGGTCCCGGACGAGGGGGCAGGCTAGGAGACGACACAGCAGCAGCTGTGGCAGCGGCAGAATCTTGGGCAGTGGCAGCAGGAACAGCAAGGGCAGCAGCAGCAGTGATGGGCGATGTCGTCACCGCGCCCCACGGGTGGCGTGCCGGCGTAGGTCAGTCCTGACGGGCGCTGGCCACTGCCGTAGGGGTTGCAGGGCTGGTGCCGGGGGGCCAGCTGACTCTGGTCAGGGGCAGCTCCCTTGGCCCCTTTGGCTCCTTTGGCCC
Organism: Perognathus longimembris pacificus; assembly: GCF_023159225.1. Classification (NCBI taxonomy): domain Eukaryota; kingdom Metazoa; phylum Chordata; class Mammalia; order Rodentia; family Heteromyidae; genus Perognathus; species Perognathus longimembris. The sequence goes on along the minus strand of NW_025960903.1, from coordinate 37,907 downwards.
CCTTGGCCCCTTTCGGCTCTGGAGCCTCAGTGGGCTGCAGGAGGCGGGCCGGTTCTGGGGCACAGGCCCCGGTGGGCAGAGGCTGCGTCTCAGAGGATGACGAGGAAGGGGCCTCCTGTAACTGCTGCCCCAGGTCAGGCCGCAGCTGAGCCCGGGGGATGCTGATATGTGTGTAAGGGTTCTTGACGACCATCTCGTGGGGGTCCATGATCCAGCTGCAGGTGTGGGCAGAGGAGCAGGTCGGGACTGGAGGGAAGGGAGAGTGCCACCTGAGAGCCAAGAAAGAACCTCTCTAGAAGATGCCTGCCTTGTCCAGCGGCACCTCCCAGGCACGGTGGCCTTGCGTGTGGAGACGCCAGTCCCGAGCGGAAGGCTCAAGTCCCGGACCCGAGGGGCTGGGCCCTGGTGCCAGCTGCCAAGTGTCCTGGCACTCTGCTGGCCCTGGGCTAAGGCTGGGAACGAGGTGGGGGGGACACAGCTGAGCTGGTCCGGGGCAGCGAAGGTGGCCTGGGGTCTCCCTAAGCTCAGGCCGGTCCCGGCGGTCAGGACTCACCTGCGGTGGCGCCAGCAGGAGTAGCAACCTGTCTTCCCAGTGCTCCAGCTCGGGTCCCAGTGCCTGTGCCTGGCAGCCGCCTTTTCCCTCCTAAGGAGGAGGTGGGGCTCTGGGGTGGAGCTAAAAGATGGGGTTCCAGAGATCCCAAGAGGCCCCAGCAACTGGAGCACAGCAGCACGCCCCCTGCCTCAGAGGGGTGGGGACCAGGCTCGGGGCTCTGAGGGGCCCTGGCCAACCCGGGGTGACTCAGCCGCGACGCATCCGAAGCACGCCGCGGACCCACCCGGGAGGCGGCCCGGGTCACGGGTCAGACCGCGGATCCCCGGGCCTGTGGGTGACTGGGGTCCCGGCTCCGGGAGAGCTCGGGCCCGGGGGCACCCCGCCCCTTCCGAGGGAGCGCGGGGCCCCCGGACGCAGACCCAGGGGCGTCCGTGGCTCGGTCCTCAGATGACTTCTTTCCCTCGGTGGGCCGGGGGCCGACTCCCCCCCTCTCGGGCCCGGCACCCCCATCCCGCGGCTCGGGCTCCCCGCGTCCGCGGGCCGTGCGGTCGGCGAGCGGGACCAAACCGGACGTGGCCCGAAGGCCGGGGTGACCGAGCGGCCGGGGCGGGGCCGGGCAGACCGGCCCAGACACCGGCGCCGGCGGCTCAGCACGCGGGGCGACCCAGGTCGGGGGACCCGGAACTCCGGGAGCGGAGGGACGCTCTGCGCAGGCGCCGGGCGCCCCGTCCGCCCCGGCCCCGCCCCCACGGAGAGGCCGAGGCCGGCGCATGCGCCACCCCGGCCCGGGCGGCCGGAGGAGACTTGGTTCCCCAGAAGCCTCCGCGCTCCGGGGATTCCCCAAAGACCCGGCTCGGATCCACGGCCTGGGCCGCGCGGCCCCGAGCGGAGGGGCGGGGCCCGGGCAGGGGGCGGGGCCCCGGGCAGGGGGCGGGGCCGGCGGGCAGGTGCCTCGCGCGGCGCCGGGGGCCCCGGGGCGGTGGGGCGCCGCCCGGAAGGCCAGCTCCAGGCCCTGCTCCGCCGCCCCTCGTGCCGGGCCAGCCCAGGTGTGGGCCTGGAGCCCCACGGACCCTGAAGCCTGACCTCGGGTGTCGTGCGCGGCAGCGCGTCCCCGCGGCCCGGGCCTCCCGGGGGCCGGGACTGTCGGGGTCGCGCCCGGAGCCCCGTGCTGGCCGCAGAGACGGCGGGGCGCGGGGCGGCTCCCCGGAGCTGCCCGCACCCGGGCCCACGGCCTCGCAGCTGCCCCGAGCGAGCTCTGCCTTCCCCTCGGGGCCGGGGCCGGCCAGGCCGGGGTGGAGGAGGAAGCCGAAAGGAATGGGGCCTCTGAGGGGTGGGGCCAGGTTGGCACACCACCGTGTGACCCGGGTGCACGTGCCGACCCGACCGCCGGGGTGCCGGGAGGGCCGCCCCGCCCGCCCCGCCCACCCCGCCCGGGCGGGCCTCGAGCCCTCGGCGTGCGCTGCCCCCTCGGCGCGCCCCTCCGCGCCCCCCGGGGGGCCCACTCCACTCCGCGGGTAGCTGCTAGGTCCCGGCGGGGCCCTCCGCGTCGACCCTGGCCTCTCCGAGCCTGCTAATTCTGGGCACCGTGTGGGCGCGCCGCGAGCGGGAGGACCCGGCATTCCCGCCCGGGGCGCCGGCCGGGGGGTCCAAGGGGGAGCGCCGGCACCCCTCTTTATTCGGGCCCCCGTCCCGGGTCACCTCCCTCGCAGAGCTGGGGGTTCGGCCGGGACTCGGCGTCAGACAGGAGGGAGGGGGCACGGGGGGGGCGCCGCGGGGTCCCGACCCAGCCCTCGGGGAGGGCGCCCCCCCGGCGGGCGCCCGCGCCGGAGCGGATCCCGGGGCGGCCGAGGCTGGCCCCGCCCCACGGACCCCGCGCGGGTCCCCAGACGGGGGGTGGCGCTGCGGGCGCGGGCGGGCGCCGCGCGCACTGCGGTCCCCGTGCCTCCGCCGCAGAGCGCGCCACGCTCCGCACGCACCTGCCGCCGCCGCCGCCGCCGCGCCGAGCCCCGCGCCCCGCGCCCCGCGCCCCGCACTCGCGCCCGCGCCCCGGGGAGCCGCCCGCGCTCGCCCTCGCCCGAGGTCGCCGCCGGAGCCGCCGGGCCCAGGCGCCAGCGCCGCGTCCGGGCCTGCCTCGGAGACGGCCGCCTCTGCGGCGGCGGGCCGGGGCCGCCAGGCTGGGGCAGGTGAGCGGGGAAGGGCGGGGAAGGGCGGGGGCGGCCGCGGGCGGGCCCGGGGAGGCGCGCGGCCCGCGCGGAGGTCGGGGTCAGAGGTCGGCCGGCCCTTTGTGCGGGGCGCGGGCGGGGGCGCGGGCGGGCGCGCGGGGGCGCGGGCGGGCCGGGCGCGGCCCTCACGCCGTCTCTCACCTGCAGCTCGGGCCTGGTGTAGGCCTCTCCTCTGCCGCGGCCGCGGAGCCCGCAGCCCGCCTCCCCCTGCGGCCAGGGCTCGGGCTAGCTGCCTTCCCTGGGCGCCCTGTCCTGGAGCCATGGGGCCCACCTAGCCCCTGCCTGTCCAGATGCCCCGGCCCCGGGGCTGCTGACCTCGGCGGCCGGAGGAAGCCCCTCCACGCCCCCTCGCCGGCCTCAGCCGATAGAGACCCTGGGTGAGAGCCCCAGCCCCGGACCGCCTCCCACACCCCCGTGCCCGCGCCTGCCCCCGCCTCCCCCGCCCCTTCCCCCTCCTCCCAAGGCTGGATCGGAGAAGTCACCGTGGCCACTGGGGAGGGGGCCGCCCCCCCAGCCGCCACCGGCCGCCCCGAGCAGCCCACGGGGCAGCCGGGGGCCCCACCAGGCCTGGCAGGACCAGGATGCTGCCCCCTCTCTCCCCCCCAGGCCCCACCCAGCACCTCCACCTGCAAGACCGTCCAGTCTGACTGGAGACAGCCGAATGCCGGCTGACCCTGGGCCCGAGGTGGGCAGTGGCTGGCCGGGCCTCCTCATGTCCTGCCTGAAGGGCCCCCATGTCATCCTCAAGATGGAGGCCATGAAGATCGTCCACCCCGAGAAGTTCCCTGAGCTCCCCGCGGCCGCCCCTTGCTTCCCACCTGCGCCCCGGCCCACTCCCACCCTGGCCCCCAAGCGAGCCTGGCCCTCAGACACGGAGATCATTGTCAACCAGGCCTGTGGGGGAGACATGCCTGCCTTGGAAGGGGTGCCTCACACTCCACCCATGCCACGGGGGCCGCGCAAAGGTAGCTCGGAGCTGGGCTTTCCCCGAGGGGCGCCGGCAGACGAGGTCATTGTGAACCAGTACGTGATCCGGCCTGGCCCTGCCGCCTCGGCCGCGCCTTCACCGGGGGCGGCGGGGGCCGGCGAGCCCCTGGAGTGCCCCACCTGCGGGCACACGTACAACGTCACCCAGCGGCGACCTCGCGTGCTGTCCTGCCTGCACTCTGTGTGTGAGCAGTGCCTGCAGATCCTCTACGAATCTTGCCCCAAGTACAAGTTCATCTCCTGTCCCACCTGCCGGCGGGAGACTGTACTCTTCACTGACTATGGACTGGCTGCACTGGCCGTCAACACATCCATCTTGAGCCGCCTGCCACCCGAAGCACTGACCGGCCCCTCCGGAGGCCAGTGGGGGGGAGAGCCCGAGGGCAGCTGCTACCAGACCTTCCGGCAGTACTGCGGGGCTGCGTGCACCTGCCATGTGCGGAACCCGCTGTCCGCCTGCTCCATCATGTAGCATCCACCTGCCCGCTACCGACCACCGGCCCTCGCTCGATGCTTCTTCAGGGACCCAGCCATGCCCCGTTGCCCACTGACCCTCCCTCTCCCACCGTGGCTTCTGGCCCTACCCTGCGTGGCACTGTCGCTGCAACCAACTCTGCCATTAAAACTCTTTGCCAAAGTTTGCACCCGTGACCTGGACTGAAGCTTGCTCCTGTGGGCTGTGCCGTGGCATAGGCCTAGGGTGGGTGCCCGGGACTACAGTCCAGACAGGGTCAAGCCTGGAGCCACCAAGGGGAGGCACAGCTCTGCCCGTCGTGGGCAAGCTGGGCAGACCTCGCCACTCAGGAGACCTGGGGTTGGCAAGTTCCAGGGCTGCTAGTGTGTGCAGAGCCAGCCTGGCTGGGAAGATGGCCTGGGGGGGTGGCGGCTGCACCGCATGAGGGCACCCAGCTGGTGTTCTCCAGGCCCGCCTGGTCCTGAGTACCCCTAGGGGCCTCCCAGGGAGGCATGAGGATGCCCCTGGGGCAGTCTGAGCAGCGTTTTGCAGGTGGCTGAGAGGGCAGGGGTACAAGGCCCTCGGGGGCAGCACTTTTGCAGACAGATGTGGCGGAGACTGCCCGGGTGAGGCAGCGGCGGTCTCAGTGAGGACAGTCACTAACCATGGATTGACACTGTTTATTGCAAGCCACGACTCGTGCTTGGCACAGCACTCGGCACGCAGCTCCCCAACTCCTATACCCATCACCGAAAGGCTGGTAGGCTCACGCCTGTGATCCTAGCCACTCGGATCTGAGGATTGTGGTTCGCCCAGGTAGGAAAGCCCGTGAGACACTTTAGCTCCAGTGAGCCACCAGAAAACCAGAAGTAGAGCTGTGGTTCCAAGTGGTACAGCGCTAGCCTTGAGCAAAAAAGCTCAGGGGCAGCGCCCAGACCTGAATTCAAGCCCCCTGACTGACAAAAAAGAAGCTGTTAGGTGGGTTCCACCTTTCTCTGTCCTTCAGATGGGGTCCCAGGCTCAGTGGTATACAGTTGTCCGGGCGGTTGGGACAGGGCTGGGACTCCCAGGGCCTGCCTGGGGAGGCCCTTGCAGCAGAGGCCCGGCGCTGTGGGCTGACCCCCTTGGTCCCGGCCCAGGTGGGGTGAGGAGTCCAGAGGGACGGGTGCAGGCTGAGCATGTGCAGCGAAGGCACCTCCTGCCGGCTGTCTAGGCCTTCAGGGACGTGCCAGTTTGGGTGTCTGCAATACAGGGTGGGGGCCCTGCAGCCCGCCCTCTCCAGGGAACAGACCCACAGCTGGAGTGTGCCTCAGAAGGGGGAGGTGTGGCCCCGTGTCTGCCCGTGGCCTTTCTCAGCCCGTGTCCTTGGGCTTGGCTGGGTCAGGCTCCCGAGCCCCGGTTTTAGGTTCGGAGACGGCAGGCTGGGTTTGAGCTTGGGCCTCTCGGCCTGGCCAGCAGGCGCCCGGCTTCCAGGGCCACTGTGGGCTTCACTCAGCGGGCCGCGCGGTCTAAGAGCACGAAGAGCACCCCCAGCAGCACGAGCGGCGTGAAGAGGAGCAGCAGCCCCAACAACTCCAGTGCCAGCAGGCCCAGCAGTGCCAGGCGGCGGGCACAGGGCCCACGCTCCCGCAGCGCCCACAGCCAGGTGCCCAGGCGGGGCGGGCAGGGCAGAAGGGGCAGGCATCCGCGGCCACCCACAGGCCCGGCCAGGAAGCGCAGGCGGTAGCGCTGCTCTAGGGCGGCCCAGGGCCCCGGGCCCCGGGGAGGGGGGGGGGAGGCGGGAGGGGGTGGTGGAGGCTGAGGCCCATCAGCCTGAAGCAGCTCCTCCTGCAGGCGGCAGATCTCCCACTCCAGCATGGGTGTCTTCTGTCGGCACAGAGGGCAGCACACGCGGCCCAGGTGAGCCCCGGGAGCCGCGCCCAGCAGCCGGTGCAGGCAGCCCGTGCATAAGCCATGGCCGCAGTGGAGCCGTGCCTGCTGGCGCTCCCTGGGCCCGTAGGACTCGGTGCAGATGGGGCACTCCCCCACCCCAGGGTCCTCCTCTTCATCCAGCTCCTCCGAGGCCGTCGGGGACCCAGCGCCACCCTCATCTTTGTCCCCCAGCAGAGGCTCGCTGTCTGGAGTCCCGGAGCCCCGGGGAGCCCCAAGGTCATCCCCTGCACTTGCCGTAAGGCGGCACAGTGGGTCCAGGCACGTGGGGCTCGGAGAGGCCCACGGAGGGCTGCCAGGTGCAGAGCCAGGGCACACGGTGAGACCCCCAGTGCCGAAATCGGGGGGCTCGGGGGGGTGGCTGGGAGTGTGAGGGTGAGGGTGGCCCCCGGGGGCCGGGCCGCGTGCAGGCTCCACCCACCACTCGCTGGAGCACTGACCTCCAGCTGCTCCTCCGGACGCCCTGGCCCCACTGGAAGCAAACTTCATCTGGGCCCTGACAGGTGGCTTGCCAGCGCTTGCCCAGAGCCTCTGTCTCCTGGTTTGCGCCGTGGCGTCCCCAGCAGGATCTAGGGGGAGTCTGACTGTGGTCACGTAAAATCCTGGTGTGGACAACTGACCAGAGGGCCGCTCCTCAACCCTGCCGATCAACAAATGACCTGCCAGACTCCTCCAACAGGGTTTCCGCTGGTAGATGAGGCAGAGGCCCTGCCCAGGGGTGGGGCCAGGGACACCACGCCCCCTCCACAGGAACAGGACGGCCGGCCCCAGCCCCTGGCCAGGACCTTCCCGCGGGCGAGCGCCCCTCTCTGGCTGCACTCTGCCTGGGGCTCCGCTGAGCTGTTTTCAAGATTAAGCTAGTTCCAGTGGGCCAAGGTGTTAGGGTTGGACAAGTGCAGCAGAGCTCAGGCAAAGGCAGCTGGAAATGGTACAGCAGAGGTGCCCACCTGTGTGTACCAGGTGTGGGAGTCATCCCCCCCCTCCTCCCCCTGCCCAGCACTAAGAAGAGCTCATCAGGAAAAGCAAAGAGTCGTGCCTAGAGACCATGTTTACTGAGGCGTCTGGGATCAGGGGAAGGGCTTGGCTCCGCCTCTTCCTGGTGTTCAGGAAGCTGGACTTCTAGCGGCCTCCCACCAGGCTGAGCCCTGAGGGTGCTGAGGTGAAGGAACATCCCGGTCCCTGCCTGCTGAAGTAGTAGCTGGAGAATCCCCGGGGCAGAGGGAGGCGGTGCGGCCTGCACAGAACCCAATGTCCAGACCCCCGTGACCAGGATGGAAGGTCGGGACACACACACACACACGCACGCACGCACACACACAGTGGGGCAGGGCAAGGTGGACTAAAGGGCAAACCGAGGTGTAGGCCACAGTGGGGTCAGGGCTGTGGGACCCCAAGTCCCCTCGGACTCCAGCTATTGCAGGGAGTGTCCTCTGGTGGGGCCTACAGCCACACCCTGGGTCTGATGACGGATCTGGAATCAGACAGGGCCCGAGGGGGATGACGGCCACCTGCCAGAGGCTTCCTTTAGAACCCTGACGCGGTCCCCAGGGAAGCCTTAGGGCTGGCAGGGGTCCTCAGGCCCAGGTCTCCGTCTGGAAGTGCAGCGTCCGCTGGAGCCTGGCAAGGTAGGTGGCTGCGTCAGATTCAGAGAGCCCGCCATGCTCCTGGAAGATGGATGTCAGGGCTTCCGTGATGTCCACTGGGATGCGCTTAGCGTTGCTAGAGGGGCAGGTTGCAGAGAGCTCAGCCGTGCCTGGACACCAGTGTGCTGGGCCCGGCCCGTGCCACACTAGACCTGGCTCACCCTGTGAGGTAGAAGTAGGCTCCGTGGCGGTCCAGCAGCTCCCAGATGAGTGGGCCCAGCTCCCGGAGCCGGTGCTGCACGTAAACCTTCCGGTCCTGTGGGGGGCAGCGGCTGAGTTAGGGCTTTCCCCTCGCGGTCCTGCCCGGGGCCCCGAGCACACGCACGCACCTGTTCCCTGGAGAAGGCAGTGACCACCGTCAGGCAGCCCCTCTCCTCCAGCTCCCGCCACTCGGCCTCCCAGTAGAAGTCTTGGTCTCGATGGCGGCAGCCGAAGAACAAGAAGTTTCCTGGGGATGCAGTGTGGCCTCCGGTCTGGATGCCGCCCTCTGGGGCTTGGCCAGGGCAGCCCCAGCAGCACCCCTGCCCCAGGACCCCTGTCCTCACCAGTCCAGCCTCGGGCCACCCGCTCCTGGATGGCCGCTCGGAACGCGGCCACGCCCGTGCCGGGCCCCACCATGATCACAGGTGTCTCTGGCTCCTCTGGGAAGGCCAGGCCCCCAGGCCGCACCCACAGGGGCACCCGGACAGGTCCTGCAGCAGGGGCAGATGTCGTGAAGGGGCCCGAGGAGGCTCCGGCAGGGGTGTGGGGAAGGGTGGGAACCTTGGGATGAAACCCCATTCTGTGTGGGTGGTTCCAGGACGGCCCTCTCGGAAGCAGGAGTCACCTTGCGCGGGGTCCAGGGACGCCAGCCAGGAGGAGCAGAGGCCCCGGCGGGGCTCTTTGAGGCGAGTCTGGTACTGTACCACGGCCACGAGAATCTGCAACCTCATGGGATGAACCTGGGGGAAGGTGAGTGCCCTGCCTTTCGCGGCCACTGCTGCCCGCCCCCCCCCCACCCGCGGCAGATAGCCTTCGATGGCCAGACTGCTCCTGCTCAGAGGGAGGGCCCTGCCTGTACACACCCACTTTCCCACGGTCTATCCTCATCCGCCCCCAGCGCCCTCACCAGCAGGGAGGAGGCAATGGAGAAGGCCCGTGGCCGGATCTGTGGGATGAGGTCCAACAGGTACTCCAGGGGGATGGCGCCCGCAGTGTGAGGGAAGTCACAGAGCACCTGGGCAGAAGGGGCGAGTGTGTGTGAATGCAGCACGCCGTGGCTCAGGGCCTTGCATGACCTGCCTGTCACGTGGCACGCCGTGGCTCAGGGTGCCGTGTGTGCGTACCTGCTACGTGGCACGCCGTGGCTCAGGGTGCCGTGTGTGCGCACCTGCCACGTGGCACGCCGTGGCTCAGGGTGCCGTGTGTGCGCACCTGCTACGTGGCACGCCGTGGGTCAGGGTGCCGTGTGTGCGTACCTGCCACGTGGCACGCCGTGGCTCAGGGTGCCGTGTGTGCGCACCTGCTACGTGGCACGCCGTGGCTCAGGGTGCCGTGTGTGCGCACCTGCTACGTGGCACGCCGTGGGTCAGGGTGCCGTGTGTGCGCACCTGCTACGTGGCACGCCGTGGGTCAGGGTGCCGTGTGTGCGTACCTGCCACGTGGCACGCCGTGGGTCAGGGTGCCGTGTGTGCGTACCTGCTACGTGGCACGCCGTGGTGTACCTGCCACGTGGCACGCCGTGGCTCAGGGTCCTGCGCCTGCCTGCCTGCTTTGTAGCTCACCTCCAGGATGGTCCTGCGGGGCCTGCTGCAATACTCGCAGAGCTCCTCCTGGCCTTGGGCAGAACTGAACTCCAGAAGTTTCTCCCGCTCCAGCCCATGTGGGGAGAGGCAGGCCAGGAGCTCAAAGAAGGACCGGCGAGGCACACTGGCAATGTCCAGGTAGTGGGAGACAAGGTGCTGCACTGAACAGGGCCGGGGCAGTCCTGGTGGGCAGGGGGTGCCTGCAGGGGCAAGCGGAGGGTCCGGTAGGCAGAGACGTCAGGGGGGATGTGGGGGTAGACCCAGCACCACCCTGAGGGCCGGCCTGGCCCCCGCTCACCTGGCTCCCGAGGCTGCAGCACAAAGCTCTGGCTGGGGTCCAGGCCCAGCACCTGGCAGAACTGCTGAACGTGAGCAGCCGAGTTTGAGGGCTGGATCAGCACCACATCACCAGCAGAAAAGCTGTGGAAAGCCCAGGATTGTGGGCTGGGGTGGGACTGGGGGGAGGGGGGTACAGTCCGGGACTGGCGAGCCGACGACAGAGGAAGAAGGTTGATGTCCGCGGGGGGCTGGTAATCCTCAAACCCAGAGGCCCCTCACCGCCCCCAGCTTTGGTGGATTCTGCTCAACCCCAGGTGCACTGCCTATCCCCTGCTCTCACCCCACCCCACCCACCCGCGGGACAGAAGCTGTGCTAGGCTCCCTCACCTGATGCGGGAGCCTGTGATATCAAACTCGATCAGCCGAACATCCTGGAAGTGTGAGGGGCCAGTGACCCTCTGGTTAGCAACCATGGGTGCCAGGAAGGGCTGCGACTCTGATGGGGGGTCCTGAGGGTCTGGGCTGGTGATGAGCAGCTCCTGGGAGCTTCTGCTGGGGGACTCTCGGGGGAACTGGAAAATGAACTTGGAAGGCAAGCTGTGGAGAGGCGCGGAGGTCAGGTGTGGGCCTCCTCCTGTCCTTGAGAGGGGATCGGGGAGCAGCCCCTACGTTTGGCACTGACCCCAGCCTCGCACTCACGGTACTCCAGGGGGGATCATGGCCAGGTGGCGGGGCACCGGATACAGCCCCAACACCTTTTCCCACAGGTCTCCCAGCCAGGGGTCGATGGCCGCATCAGGTCTGGGGAGAGCACAGGCCCTGGATGAGTATGGAACTGCTCCTCTGCTAGTAACAGCTAAGGAGAGGGTGCCAGGGAGGGGCACCGGTGCCTGTACGCACCCCAGCTCGTGCTGGTCATCACCCAGGCACACAGGCAGGAGGGGGCTGCCCCCTAGCTGCAGCAGTCGGCGGTGCAGCTTCTTGGCCACAAAGTTGAACCTGTAGGGACAGAGGCAGAGCCCAGGTGAGGCAGGCGGGGCAGCCTCGTCTCCCCAGGGGTCCTCCACCACACTCTGGGGGACACAGCGGGGGACAAGCACCAAGTTCCCAGACGGCAGGGAGGGAGGCTGCGCGGAAACCCACACGTGTCCCCGTTCCTCTACCAATGCCCATCCCCTAGCAGGGGCTGGAGCTGACTGCCCTTCAGGACTTGGGTGAGGTGGTGTCCTGGGCGATTCCCTTCTCCCTGGTCTTGAAACAGCGCCCCCTGCAGAGACTGCTGGCAGCCAGGACCCCTCCCACCCCCCAGACTTGTGTGCACACAGCCCGGTGGAATGAAGTCATGGGACCATCTATTTCCCGCCTTCTGCTATCTCTATCTAAAGCGCTCAAGATGGCGGACATAGTTTGAGGGGCACTGGAAAGGGGCCCAGTGCTGAGTGGCCATGGGCCCCCTTGGACAGGTGACGTCTTTGGACACAAGTCCCTCATTATCTCCCCAGGAATGATGCAGAGGTGCACTACTTTCTTAGGGACCTGCCTTTTTATCATGAAAACCCTGAGCAGCAGCGTGTCCCTGCCAGGAATGGCGTCTAGGATAGGTAGGAGAGAACATCTCTCCTTTCAAGTTGTAAACATCTCACAGTTGTACCTGGGCAGGGGATAGCCTCAGGCCGATCTGACATTTGTCTTGTGTTGGGATCAGGTGCAGCTGGCTGGAGCCTTGCCCTGCTCTGGGTTCTCTTGTGGCATTCTGCCACCTTGCCCCCTCCCCAATCTTGTCTTCCTCTATTGTGATATTGTGAGGACCAGAAGGTTCACGGGAGACTGGTTTTTGTTGTTGTTTTTTAATGTGCCAATACTGGAGCATAAACTCAGGTTCTTGTACTCTCAGTTGGCTTTTTTATTCAAGGCTGGTGCTCTACCACTTGAGTCACAGCTCCACTTCCAGAGTTTTGGTGGTTAACTGGAGGTAAGTCTTAGGGACTTTCCTGCCAGGCTGGCTTTGGACTGAAATCCTCAGATATCAGCCTTCTGGGTAGCTAGGATTGTGGGTATGACCCACCAGCACCTGGCCCATGGAGCCCACAAATTGACCCTGAGAACTGTCTCTGTCTGGCCAAGTATTGGGCCAGCATGCCCACCTGCCCCCTACTTACTTGGCATATGAAGAGTCCCCGAGGCCAAGAACAGCAAAGTCCATCTGACAGAGGGAGGTTGATGGCAGGTTCTTCCGGAATATGAACCTCCAGAAGTTCTGCGGCCACAGTAAACTAAATCAGGTCTCCCAGCTCAGGCTGGCACTATGATATCTGTGGCAGGAATGGAGGGAGGGTCTTGGGAGAGGGAGAGGGAGAGGACCAAGTGGGAAGCAGACAGGACAGAACTGTCTGACAAAAATAATGCCCCCTCCCCCCATACACCTGTGCTAGTATTGGGACTTGAACTCTTGCTTAGGTTTTTCACTCACGGCTGATGTCCTAGCACTGAGCCACACCTCTAGCCCACCAGTTTTACTAGTTACTTGGAGATAAAAGTCTGAGGTTTTTCTGCCTGACCTCAGATCTCAGCATCTCAGCTTTCTAAGCACCTAGGATTATAGAGGTGAGCCACTTGTGGAAGTACCTGTTCTCTCTCCCTTACTCAGCCCCACACTTTCCCATTGCTACCGCTCTGTTCTAACCTCTGTTTCCCTTCATCCACCTTCATGTGGTACCTCCCTGTCTGAGAACCCCACAGTGGCAAGATCCAGACCTCCACACAGCGCCCTCGCTCTACATTCTTCAGTCTTCTGCCAGCTCCGTCTCCTCTAGTATTTAATATGCTAGATCCTTCCCATCATATAAACCCCTTTGTTGTGACTGCCCAGACATTCTCAGAAGATCCTCTCCGCTCACTGGCTGATTCCCCGCGATCTGGCTTGTCACAGGCCACTGGAACTTCTCTCCCTCACCATCACTAGCAATCCCAGAGACACATCACAGGTCTCGTTTGGTTTCTGTGCAGCTTTGATGGCAGGACCTATTTTATAAAAACCTGTTTCCCTAGGGTAATCTTAGGGAAGGGGCACTCTCCTCACTGTCTGGCCATGGCCATGCTGGACAGAAGTCCTAGGGGAGGCTGGGACTTCCTCACATCTCTGTATTCTGCATCATCAACTCCTGTCTCAGGACCATCCTGGAGTTCAAGACCTGCTTGCATCTCCTTCTCCTGCATGTCTCTACAAGTTTGCTCTAAGGAGTTCGCTCCCTTTCTGTTTTGGCTCCAGAGTTCCAAGTCCACATTGTGGTGGTCTTCTAGGAGGTAAGGGTTATCTTCTAGACAACAACCCCCCCCCCCACACTTTTGTGTTGGTATTGGGGATGGAACTCAGAGCCTCTTGCTCTCCCTTAGTTGTTTTTTTGTTTTTTGTTTTTTTCTTCTTCTCAAGGCTCACTCTTTACCATTTGAGCCACACTTCCACTTCCAGCTTTTGCTGGTTAATTAGAAGTAAGAGCCTCTTGGACTTGTCAGCCCAGGCTGGCTTTGTTTTGTTTTGTTTTTTGCCAGTCCTGGGCCTTGGACTCAGGGCCTGAGCACTGTCCCTGGCTTCTTTTTGCTCAAGGCTAGCACTCTGCCACTTGAGCCACAGCACCACTTCTGGCCATTTTCTGTATATGTGGTGCTGGGGAATCCAACCCAGGGCCTCATGTATATGAGGCAGGCACTCTTGCCACTAGGCCATATCCCCAGCCCCGCCCAGGCTGGCTTTGAATCAAGCACCTCAGATTTCAGCATCCTGAGTAGCTGGGTTATAGGCGTGAGCTACTGGTTTGATTCCATTGATCCCACTGATCACACATCCTGTCGATTCCGCCTTCTTGGCCTCTCTAGAATGTGTCTGCTTTGCTCTGTATTCTGCTCCCATCCCAGATCAGACCCCCTGTACCTCATACCTGTATTTGTATCTCCTGGACTTACTGTTTTGCCTCCCTGCCCTCCAAACAGGTGGTGGTCTTGTTAGAATGTAGTGTGACTGTGCCTCTCCACACAGTTTCTAAGGCCTTCATCTCAAGCCCATCCGTCTCACTGTAGCTGCCCAGGCTCTTTGTAATAGCTTGGATGCCTGCTTTTTGTTCACTTCCTTCTAGCATTCTGAATTGCTTTCCACTCTTCATAAGCAAGGCTGTTCTTTTCTGCACAGGTTTCTCCTCTTCCCTGTCTAGACCCCACTCCTCTTCAGGTGTCAACCAATGCTCCTTCCTTCTAGAAGTTCGACTTGAGTTTCTGTTAGTGGGAACTGCGTGAGGGCACAAGTGTGGCTACTGAGCTGATGGCTGGTCACTAAACTGTGCCAGAAAAATAATATGTATTTTGAAGAATAAAGTTCCCTGACTGTCGCACAACCAAGGGAGTCAGTCACACAAAACTCAGACCAGATTCCTACATAAGTCTGGAAAGACACAAATAGCCAAAATGTAGAACAAGGCTATTTGGTGGCTGAGAAAAGTTTCTTAAAGAAGTTAACCGCAGCTCCCAGCTCAAAGATACCCTCTCAAAGCCACTTCTAACATGCAGAACATACTCAAAGGCAGCTATTTATTGTGCGTCTAGGACTCCCCAACGAAAGTGGGGTGCAGGTGCGGGAGCCACATCAAGAGCCTTACCTTCATGTTGTCAGGCGGGTCTCCTTGGCCTGTAGTCGCACACACAAATATCACCAGGGGCTCCCTAATGAGATTCGCCTCAACAAAAAGACAGGTGTAAGGCCTCCTGCTGGCGCGAGCTGCATCCTCCCAAACCGGGCCCACCCCCAGCTCTTCAACTCCACCCTCGTGCCAAGCCGCTCCTTTCCCCAGGTCAGCCAGGCACCCGGGGTCGCGGCCAGACCAGGGGGCCGGCGTGGGGGCGCGCATGCGCACACTGGTGGCAGAGGCAGCAAAAGCTCTAACTTCCCAAGCCCAAATCCAAGCGGCTGCCCGGTTCCCACTCTAGTTCATCCACATCTCTTTGCACGTGTGTCTCTCAGGTTAACCTATCTGAGCCAGTGTCCGCATCTGAGGAAAGAACATGGTGGTATTCTCACTCTCGTTATGTGGCACCCTAGTGACCTCGGAGGCTGTGTGTGTGTGCGTGTGCGTGAGTGCGCGTGTGTGTGCGGGTGCGCGTGCGTGCGCGTGTGTCTCCGAGCGCAGGCCCCCCCCCGGCCTTACCACCGCGTACGAGTCCAGCGCCTGCACGCGGCAGTCCACTCTGCGGCGCCGGGCCTCGCGGCCCAGCCTCTCCGCCACGTCCTGCGCCGTGCCGGTCTGGCTGCCGAAGAGCGCCAGGAGCTGCGGGCTCGACATGGCTGGGGCGCGCCGCCGCCGCCTTCCGCCTTCCGCCGCCGGCCGGAAGTGACGCCATCGGGCCGCGTCGGCGGGGAATGGCGTTCCGGCGCGGCGGGCGCCCGCAGGCTTCCGGTGCTGGGTGCCTGGCCCGGGCCGCGGGGTGGACGGCGCGCCGGGGCCGGGGCCGGGGCCGGGGCCGAGGCCGGGGCCGGGGCCGAGGCCGAGCGGGGCCGCTGGCCGCCCCGCGCTCTCCGCGGCCGCAGCCGGCGCCCGGCGGGCACCCGGGCAGCGGGGCGTCCGCCGCCGGGCCGAGGCCCGCGCGCCGCCGGCGCGATGCTCTTCTCGCTGCGGGAGCTGGTGCAGTGGCTGGGCTTCGCCACCTTCGAGATCTTCGTCCACCTGCTGGCGCTGCTGGTGTTCTCCGTGCTGCTGGCGCTGCGAGTGGACGGCCTGGCCCCGGGCCTCTCCTGGTGGAATGTGTTCGTGCCCTTTTTCGCCGCGGATGGCCTCAGCACCTACTTCACCACGATCGTGTCCGTGCGCCTCTTCCAGGACGGCGAGAAGCGGTTGGCCGTGCTGCGCCTCTTCTGGGTCCTCACAGTACTTAGCCTCAAGTTTGTCTTCGAGATGCTGTTGTGCCAGAAGCTGGTGGATCAGACTCAAGACCTCTGGTTTGGCCTGATCACGTCTCCGGTGTTTATTCTCCTGCAGCTGCTCATGATCCGTGCCTGCCGCGTCAACTAGCCTCTCTCCGGGGCCTGGGAAGGGCTGCCGCCTCGGGCCCCACCGGAGGAGAGGTCTTGATCTGAAGGCAGTACCTCACTGCCCAGCTGAGCGATCACTTTTCTCTCCCTGCCAGTCACTTCTGAGGAGCGGGAGCAGCCTCCATCCATGCGACTTATTTCCTGTTATTCATGCTTTGAGTAGTTAATCCTGAACTGAGATCCTGAGAGGGGTCCCAGGAAAAACAGCCCTGAACTCTTGACATTGGAACTCGCATATTGGCAACCTCCCCTAACGGGCTCTGAGCATTTTCTATAGGTCTTGGGGAAGCACTCCTTTGCGGAGGTCATAAACCTGGACTCAGGGATTTTTGTCTTGCCAGCAGCACTGATCTAATGGCTTACAGCCTATCCACGCAGGCCAGACTTTCTTAGATGGTTGAGGTCTGAATATCCGAAGTAGTTACCATCTTCTCCACTGTGCCATGGAAGAGAATGGCTCTGTCTTCATCCTGGCCCAGAGAGAGACGGAAGGAAGCTGAATAGGTTATAATAAGGACCCTACCTGGGTATCTGCCACCTGAGAAAATAGCTTTGGTATCAGGCATTGCTTGGCTTCCTATCTCAGTAGACTGCAGTTTCCCAAGCTTCTACCACCACTTTATAAGCAAATTTAGGCTTCTCTTAAGAGACTAGAGACAGAAATAGGTGCTTTGATGCACAAGGGCCTGGAGACCTACAAATGGGAGCTTGTGGACAGCCCAGGTTTGTTGGCCTGAGGTCTTTAGCTTGAGGCCAGTTAGGTGCCAAATGAGACCATTTGCTGAGATGAAAATAAAATAAGAATGTTTTCCTGAAATGACTGGTCATGTCTCTGCTTCTCAAAAGTTTGAATGAGGTGAATACTGACGTACTCTCTGCTTTGTGGAGGAACTGGGTTTAGAATTGAGGTGGTAGGTCAACCAGAAAATGTGCCTAGAGCATAAAGTGTATTGTTTCTTACTTTAGGATGTGGTAACTTGCTTTACCCTCTCACCCCCAGGTAGGGGACAAAGGTCTAGGCTACAGTTGAGACCTGGATACTTTTCATGACTTCTTTCCAGTGTGCCTGAGCTAGGGACCTCTGAGGCATAGGAATGGCAGACAATGGCCTGAGGCCTGTTTCTGTAATTTAGTGTTGTTTTTTTTTAGGCTGAGGAGCCTTTTGCTTGTCTGTTGGCTCTCTGCTTTTGGCAGTCCTGGAAATTGATCCTAGGATCTCCCTTTCACTCTACCACTTGAATCCCACCCCCTCCTTTTTTTCAGGGTGGGGGGGGCAGTTGTGGGGCTTGAACTAAGGGTCTGGGTGCTGTCCCTGAGCTTTTGTGCTCAAGGCTAATGCTCTACCACTTTGGGCTCCACTTTTTTTTTCTGGTGTTGTTTGGAGATAAGAATCTCATGGACTTTCCTGCCTGGGCTGGCCTTTACCTGGGATCCTCAAATCTCAGCCTCCTGGGTAGCTAGTATTACAGGCATGAGCCCCTAGTCCTTGGCACCCTTTTTGTTTGTTTTGTGTTTTGCTTGTTAAGACAGGGTCTGATTATGAAGCCCAGGCTGGTCTTAAATTTTCAGTCGTCATGCCTCAACCTCCTAAGTGCTGGAGTTACGCAAGCACATCCAACATCTGAGGCCTGTATGGGTATGACCCATGAACTAAGGATGGTTGTGACTTTCTTTTTTGTTGTTGGTGGTACTGGGGTTTGAATTCAATGTCTCATGCTTTCCAAGAAGGTGTTTTACTGCTGAGCCACGGTTCCAGCCACTTTTTTGCCAGTCCTGGGGCTTGAACTCAGGGCCTGAGCACTGTCTCTGGCTTTTTTTTCCCCCTCAAGGCTAGCACTCTGCCACTTGAGCCACAGCGCCACTTCTGGCTTTTTCAATATATGTGGTGCTGAGGAATCGAACCCAGGGCTTCATGTATATGAGGCAAGCACTTTACCACTAGGCCCTATTCCCAGCCCTCCAGCCTCTTTTTTTGCACTGATTATTATTTTGTTTTTGTCTGGAACTAGGGTTTGAACTCAGAGCCTCTTGCTCACTGAGCTTGCTTGCCCAGCAGATATTCTACCAGTTGAGCTATGCCTCCAGCCCAGCTTTTTGCTGGTAATTTTGGAGATGAAGTCTTGAAGACTTTTCTGCCTGAGTTGGCTTTGAACTGTGGTACTCTGATCTCAGCCTCTTGAGTAGCTAGGATTACAATCATAGGGCACTGGCACTTATACTGGTTGTTATACTGGTTGTTTCTGAGATAGGGTCTCACTTCCTGCCTGGGCCACTTGAATATGGTTCTGTTATTTATATTTATTTCCCATCGTGGAGCTTTAACTCAGGGCTGGGTTCTGTCCTTGAGCTTTATTTATTTTTCCTGCAGGGTAGCACTCTGTCACTTGAGCCACATCTCACTTCTAACTTTTTGGTGGCTAATTGGAGATAAGAGTCTTATGGACTTCCCTGCCCAGTTTGGCTTCAAACTGTGATCCTAGATCTCAGCCTCCAGAGCATTTAGGATTATAGAGGCTTGAGCCACTGGTGCCTAGTTCAAATATCTGTTATAAACAACAACAACAAAAAGCAAAGGTTAGCTGGCACAGTGGCTCAAGCCTCTTATCTTAGCTACCCACAGTAGCTAGTGTAGGTGAAGATTGAGAAGATCAAGGTTCAAGGCCAGCCTAGGCAAACTGTTATTGCGACCCCATCTCAGTAAGCAAGACATGGTGGTACTTGCTTGTATCCTTGCTACAAAAGAAGTCTTAGCGGGGCTGGAAGTGTGGCTTAGCTGTAGAGTGCTTGCCTAGCATTCATGAAGCCCTAGGTTCAATTCCTCAGCACCACATAAACAGAAAAAGCCAGAAGTGGCGCTGTGGCTCAAGTGGTAGAGTGCTAGCCTTGAGCAAAAAGAAGTCAGAGACAGTGACAGGGCCCTGAGTTCAAGCTCCAGAACTGGCAAAAAAAAAAAAAAAAGTCCTAGGAAGATTGTAATCCGAGGCTGGCCCAAAGCAAAAAAAAAAAAAAAAAAAAAAGTTTTTCCTGAAAAATAATGGAAGCAAAGAGACTGGAGGTGTGACTGAGATGTTAGAGCACCTGCCTGCCAAGCCTGAGGCCTTGAGCTGAAAACACCAAAACAAAAACAAAAGGTGAATGGGCTGGGCACTGGGTGGCTTAAGCCTGTAATCCTAGCTCTTCAGGAGCCTGAGACCTGAAGAATTGGATTTTGTATCCAGCCTGGGCAGAACAGTCTGAGAGACTCCATATCTAATTAACCAGCAACAATGAGCTACAGCCACATAAGTACTTAAGGCCTTGAGTTTAAAACCTGGTACTGGCACATTTGCACACCCACCCACATACCCACATAAAGGTGAATGTGTGATACAAGCGTGGCATGCAGAGTGCAGGGTCCCTCCATCTCAGCAGCTCTTTCGGCTGGGTCTTTATTGTAGCTGTAGGAAGGACTGTCCTGATGTAGGTCATTAGCAGAACACTCCTTCAGCCCATTGGATGCCACTTCCACACTTCACTTACTACAACACAAAGTTTATCTCATCATTGCCAAATGCTCTGGGGAACAAAATTTTCCTGGTTGAGCTGGGTGTAGTGGCTTAAGCCTGTAGTCCTAGCTATTCAGACCGTTGACCTCTGTGGACTGAGGTTCAAAGCCAGCCCTGGCAGGAAAGTCCATGAGACTATCTCCAATTAACCACCACACACACCACCCAAAAAGAGCCAGAGGTGGAGGTGTGGCTCAAGTAGTAGAATGCTAGCCTGGAGTAAAAAAAAAAAAAAAAAATCTTAGGGACAGAGTCCAGGTCCTGAGTTCGAGGCCCAGGATTGGCACACACACAACACAACTGTCCCTGTTGGAAAACACTAGGCTAAAGCCTTAAGTGGCTGGCTGGCTGGCTGGTTGTGAGCAGGTGTGTTGACCTCTGCTCCAGCTCAGCAGCTTGGCCAGTGGAGTTAACTTTGTCCCCTTTGTCTGGGATGATATTCTGTCAGCTAAACCTTTGAGATACTGAATTGAGATCACTTGCTTAGGTTGCTTTTTTTTTTTTTTGGTATCAGGGTTTGATTGCAGGGGCTGACCTACGGCCATTGGAGCCACACCTCCATCCTGGCTTTTTTCTGGCTATTTTGGAAATGGACTTTTCTGTTTCCGCTGGCCTTAAGCCATGACCCTCCTGACTAGGCATGAGCCACCAGCACCCAGTTCAAGCTAAACTTTGAAGTGGTTTTCCTTGTAATTATTTTAATTTTGTGTTCCATGTGTTTCATTTTATTTTGACAGTTTGGAATTGGGCTATCTAAGTGTTGACCTGCTAAGCATAAGATGGAGGTGTTGGGGCATGCCTGTAAACTCTCTCAGCACTTTGGAGGCTGAGGAAGAAACCCTGGATTTCTCAGATCCTGTCCACTAGGAGGCCAGTGCCTGCAGCGTGTGTGGCAGCACGGAGCCAGCCTGGAGGTGGGAAGTTATACCCGGGGGTCGCTGAGGTGTGGCTGCAGCGCGCACCGCGCCTGAGCCCGCTCTTGGGACCCACCTTCGCTCTCGCTTTGCCAGGGACCTGCCAGGCCTGGAGCCTGCCGTGTGCAGGAGGCGGCTTCTTTCTTGGGGCTTCCACGTACCGGTCCTGCCCTGGTGGAGGCTGACCCTCGAGGTTCGCACCTGGAGGGTCGGAGCTACCCAAACCGGGCTGGCCCGGGAGGCGCGTGTCCACGACCCACAGGTGTCCCACCAGCCCGGTGGCCTGTGGCCCGGAGGCGAGAGGCAGGTGCAGCTGCTCTCGGC
Organism: Perognathus longimembris pacificus; assembly: GCF_023159225.1. Lineage (NCBI taxonomy): Eukaryota > Metazoa > Chordata > Mammalia > Rodentia > Heteromyidae > Perognathus > Perognathus longimembris. The sequence goes on along the minus strand of NW_025960903.1, from coordinate 17,200 downwards.
GCAGGGAGCGAGAGGGGTGGGTCCCCAGGGGGTGTGCCAGTCCTGGGCCCACCCAGGTCAATACAGGTGCGGGCTACCGGGGTCGGCCCCGCGGCTCCCCAGGCCCGCGTCCGGGGCGTCCCAGTCCCAGCGCGCCGAGGCGGAAGTGGAGTGCTTGGGGGCGGGGCGCCAGGGCCGGGGGCGGCCCCGGGCCCCGCCCCCCGAGAGGCCCGGCCAATGACGCGGGCGGACAGGCGGGGCCCGGCCCATGACGAAGGCCTGGGGCGGGGCCCGGCCGACCGTCCTCCAATCCGCCGCGCCGACGGGCTCCCCGGGGCCGTAGGCGGGGCTCTCGCCCAATGGGCGGCCGCGGAGGGGGGCGTGGCGCGGCGCGGCGCCGAGGGAGGCCGGGTGCCGCGGGTCCGGCCGCCCGCGCAGTTCCGTCGGCGGCCGAGTCCGCAGCATGGCCAGCCTGGGGCGGCCGGGCCCGGCGCCGCGCGCGGCCATGCCCGCCTGGAAGCGCGAGATCCTGGAGCGGAGGCGGGCCAAGCTGGCCGCCTTGGGCGCGGGCCCGGGGCCCGGCGCGGCGTCCGCGGGGTCGGCCGAGCGGCTGGTGCTGGCCGACAGCCTGGGCCCGCTGCGCGAGAACCCGTTCATCCGGCTGGAGTCGGAGCGGCGGCGCGGGGCGCGGCCGGCGCCGCCGCTGCTGGAGCTGTACCGCCGCGTGCCGGGGGTGCGCGCCATCCGCGCCGACGGCATCCTCATCATCGAGTCGGCGCCCGGCTTCGCGCCCGCCGCGCCGCCCGCCGCCGGCCTCCGCGCGGCCGAGGTGGTGGTGTACGAGGCGCCGCCGCCGGGCCGCGTCAGCCGCCTGCTGGAGAAGTTCGACCCGCCCGCCGCGCCGCGCCGCCGCGGGAGCCCCGAGGGCGCCCGCCCCGCGCCGCCGCCCCCGCCGCTCCCCGCCGCGCCGCCGCCGCCGCTCCCGCTCCCCGAGCCGCCCGCCGGCCCGCGCGCGCCCCTCCGCCGGCCCGCGCGCGCCGCGCCGCCCGGGCCCCCCGGCTCTCCCGCGGGCCCCGTCCCGAGCGCCGGCTCGGCCGGCTCCGGAGCGGACGCCGGGGACCGGCGCAAAGACTTCCTGCAGAAGACCGGCAGCAACTCCTTCACCGTCCACCCCCGGGGCTTGCCCCGCGGCCCGGGCCGCCCGCTCCTCAACGGGCCCGCGGCCCCCGAGCCCCACGCCGGCCCTGCCAACGGCCTGGCGCACTCTCAGCCCGCGCCGGGCGAGTGGAAGCCAAAGGCGGTGTCGGGGGAGCCTCCCCTCCCCCCGCCCCCCAGCCCCGGGACCCCGAGTGCCACTCCAGCCGCGTCCCCTTCGGTCCCGGCGCCCAGCCCCGTCAGTGCCACTCCCAGCCAGCGCCAGTGGGTCTCCGCTGCCACCAGCGCCAACGACTCCTTCGAGATTAGGCTGGCCCCCAAGCCGGACCTGGAGACGATCCCGCCGGGGGACGTCCAGGCTCGGGCCCTGGCCAGCCTCCGAGTGAACTCCCGGAACTCCTTCCTATTCATCCCCAAGCGCAGGGCCGCCGGGAACCCTCCCCCCGGGGGCAGGCAGACTGCCGAGCTGCCAAAGGGAGAGGTGGGCCGGGCCTCTCAGCGCCAGAAGCTCGGAGACCAGCTGGCGTCCGGAGTGGATGGTGCACCTGCCCCTGAGAGAGGCCTCTCGGTAGTCCAGGGGCCGTGGACCGTCAGGGAAGGGGGCTGCCCCAAGCCGGCTATTGCCCTCACAGATGGGGCTGTCGAACGGCAGAGGCCATCCTCCTCCTCCCCTCCTTCTGCCGGCCACCTGTGAAACAGAGCCTGGGGAGGGCTTGGGGGTTTCTAGCTTGGCCAAGTATAGCCGGGAATCTGGGAGGCCAGGACTGCCGGTCACATTCATTGATGAGGTGGACTCGGAGGAGGAGGAGGTCCCCCCTCAAGAAGCCAAACTGCCCTGCTCAGGTCTAACTCCCCAGCACCACCTCCACCCCACTAGGCCTGGGCACCCTTCAGAATTCCAGCACCGAGGCAACAACACATTCACAGTGGTGCCCAAGAGGAAGCCCGGGACCTTTCAAGAACCACATTTCAGCCAAGCCAATGGCGAGTCCCAGCCAAGGGAGGCTGAGGCAGAGGAGGCTGCTGGCCTCCTGGGATCCCATGCTGCTCTGGAGAGCACCCTGAAGAAGCGCTATCCTACAGTGCATGAGATCGAGGTGATTGGTGGCTACCTGGCCCTGCAGAAGTCTTGTCTCACCAAGGCTGGCTCCTCAAGAAAGAAGGTCAGTGGAGGGGTGGGGGGGGGGGCAGAGCTAGCAACCGGGAGCCAGCTAGGAGGGGAGGCTTCCTAAAGGCGAACCAGGTCCAGGAAGGAGCCTGTCCAGTCCTGATGGACCAGGGCACAGCTGACCTGCAGTGCACCGAGGAAGCCTGGAGGGGAGCGCTGCCTGGGAAGTTCAGAGCTTCCTGCCAGTTCTTAGGGCTCCATTAGGAGTCAGCTGGGTAAACCTGGCCTATGGCTGGACGGTCCGTCCACCTGTGACAACCAACCGGGGTCTGTTGGCTGGGCCCCGGCCCTGGCTTTGAAAGGTAGCCTGGTTCTGTGGAGTTCTGTCCTGTGAAGGTGACCAGAGCCAGAAACTAAGGGAGAGGACAGGCAGTAGGAAGCCAGTGATATCCACTGGGTCTTTACCCAGAGACCAGCCTGGGAGCACAACCTGGGAGCTCTCCAGAAGGCACTTGGCCTGGAGCTTGTCAAACCCTGGATGTGTGTAAGCACGGACCGGGCACTCAGGCTGTATGCCAGTCCTGGTCAGGAGGACCCTTAGGGAGAGAGAACCAAGTATGACCGTTCTGGAGGCTCGTAGCTGGCCAACCAGGTGAGCTTTACTTCCAGGCCAGCTCTGACCAGTAGCCTGGAACCCTCTAGGTACAAGGAAAGCGTTCTTCAGATTCTTCCTGGTTATTCCAGGGTTTCAGTTTGTCCCCTGGGGCAAATTCCAAGGCCAGCCCTGCGTGACTCCCTGTCAGCTGGTACAAGGCAGGTGCACCTTTCTCTGGTACTGAGATGGCGCCTGGGGTTCCATTCCAGAGTCCAGCAGGTGTCGGCTCCCGGAGTCACTGTTCCCCAGTTTCCTGGGGCAACAGAGTGGTGATTGTGCCTTGTGGCCTCTTGTAACCAGTTGTGTCATTTTCTTTGTTTTGTGTGTCTCTCTTTCCTTCTCTCCCTCTCCCCCTCCTTCCCCATACTGCTAAGCAAACTAAGCAAGCATAGTCCCTGGAGATTCCTGACCGGGGAGCGTCTTCTCCCTGCCCCATCTCCTCTCCTAGGTCCAGGTCAGCAACCCTCCTGCTGACCCAGTCTGCCAGGTCAACCATCGCAGAGTGCACGGGGGGTGGGGGGGGCAGGAGGGGGCTCCTGTGGGGAAGCGTGAGGCTCTAGCATCCTTTTGGTGGGCATGGTCGTGGCTCTCCCCTGCCACCATGCTCTTTATCCCAAGCCTTTGACATTGACGCCAGCACAGCCCTACCTTCAGCTCCTCTTGTCTCCTCCTGCCCCTGCTTTTTGAATCTGATCTTGACTGCTCTGTGAGGTGAACCCTCCTATGCTGGTCCTGGAAGTGATGTCATGATCATGTCCCTCGTGTAGGAGAGTTACGATAGCATCTTTGGTGTAGGTGAGGAAACTGAGGTGCGGGAGGCTGGTGGGGCAGGAGCTGAGTTGAAGTTCCTGGTCCTAGAGCCCTTGTCCTAACCTCAGGTCTCTTGCACCACAGCACGGCTTTCTCCTAGCTGTTTCTGTGCTTGAGGGCTTCTGCAGAGGGCCTGGCCATGCTTTCCTGAGCCTGGGGGTTAGTCGTGGCTGGGTTGGGGTAGGAATCAGGAGCTGAAGAGGTCATGGGAGGCGGGGGGGAGGGGGGGAGACCGAGCAGCAGGCCTGGCCCTCAGCCTTTTCCTGCCTGTGGTCTCCGTGCCAGCTTGAGGGAGTTGGGGGTCCAGATGGACAATGCCTGTCATGGCCAAGAGGTCTAGGCAGGACCTTCCTTGTAGCAGTACCATATACTGGTGTACCAGCTGCCTTGCCTGACAAGAGCCGGTGCTTGAGAGGGAAGGACAGAACGAGAGGCTGCTTGGGCTTTCCAGAACAGCAGAGGGTGGGTGAGGACCTCAGGCACTTGACACTTTTCCTGACATCCCTCCTTCCCGCAGCCCTGGGACCTAGTACTCCAGCAAGGAGAAGGGACCCTCCCAAAGCACTCCAATGGCTATTCCTGCAGCCCTAGCTTTGGTTCCAAAGGCTGTGCTCTAGCCGGTGTTGGTCAGGGTACTCCCTTCTTCGCCCTGAGGAGGTAGGTGGAGTGGGATACAGAGCCAGGGGACCTAGAGGTAGGCTGCTTGCTTGATCCCCCAGGCTGGGTGACCTCAGGGCAGGGGTGAGAGAGGGTACAAGGGAGGGGCACCTCTTCTGTGGGCCACCTAGCAGCTGATGGAGTGGGGGTGGGGAGCCTGCCCTGGTCTGGCAGCTTCTCAAGATGTTGTCATGCCCTCATCTAGCCTCAGGGGCTACGTTGCTGTCTGAACAGTGAGGGTTGCCTCTGCGCCGGCCAGTGCCCCAGAAACGTTCCCCTTGAGGTTATCTGTTGGCAGCATGGACAGATGGCCTGTCCCTCCCCGCACGGTTTCAAGCTGAGTGCTGTTGGGTGTGCCAGCCCTGCCCTGCCCACTGCTTTCCTGGCAGATGGCCGTGTCCTTTAGCCCCTTCTCACATCGGCCTCCCTCCCTCCTTTGGGGCTCCGAAGCAGCAGCCGCTCCTCTTTGTGGAGAACCACCTGTCTTGGCTCCTACTTGTCTGGCTCCTTCTTCCTCTCCCTACTTCCTGGTCTGTGCCCCACCCCAGCATGTCAGTGTCCTCTGGGTTCAGTCATGGACACCTAGGCCTCCACCCTAACTTATGCGGCTTGGCTGTGGGTCTCTGTGTGACCTCCCTGTGTGGATCCAGGCTGCTGCTGGCCCATCTGCTCTGCCAAAGACACCGCCTCCCGCTAGTCTGGACCCCTACACGTGGCTGACACGCTTCCCGCCTCCCTTCCCCACAGGAGTCTCCTCTCACTTGTTTTCCTTTTTCTCCATCCCTCCTTCCCCCAATTCTTCAGGTAGGTGTCCTCTATGTTTTTTGGGTTTTTTTTTTTTTTTTTTTGGAGCCTGCAATGCTAGAGATGGACTGGTCCCTGCTCTAGGCAGCTTCTCCTCTGGCACAGGGTCTTCCTTGGATGGGAACTAACTAGATTTGATTCAAGGAGACAGCAATGGACATCCCAGCTGTGCAGCCCTGGTCTAGTGTCCTCTTCTGGGACAGCTGGGGGGCATTTGGGGGATGGGAGGCAGCAGGTGTGCTTAGGAGAGTAGGGGTAGGGCCAGGTTGAACACATACCTCTAGCCAGGCAGGTTAAGCCCAGCTTCCCAGCCCTGAATCTAGGGTGGATACCCTTCAGTAACCCAAGCTGGGTGTGCATGGGCAGGACTGGTTAGGGAGAACAAAAGGGCCCTGTGGAAGCTGGAGGTTTCACCCCCACCTGCCTGCCATGCTGGGTGGTAAGGGCAAAGTCTCTCAGTCACTGGTGTACAGGCATTTTAGTTTCAGGCCCGGGCCACTCTTCCTATCCCATTTTGTTGGCCTGCAGTCTGCAGATTGTGCCCCAGCTCTGGCAGCCTGAGTCACGAGATGTCCTGTAATCTGCTGACCTGTGCTCTGAGTGGGAGGGAGGTCTGTGAGACTCACAGCACTGGCCCAGCAAGGAGACAAAGGAGGCAGGAGGCCTGGGCCCCGGCCGGGGCAGACAGGCCCGTGAACACCCCCACACACTCCCAGCCTGGCCAGGCTGTGCCAGCCTCGATGCCCACGTGTGCCCAGCCTCCCGCTTGGAGTTGGTCATGCGGACTAATGAGGGCATGCTAATCCGGCCAGGCCCCGGCAGCTGGTCCTGGTGTGTTCCCAGCCATGGGGGATGGGCCTGAAGGGCATCACGGACCCGGGGACGACCTGGAGCCCCTGTTCACTTTGGGGCTTTGGGGCGGAACCCAGCCTGTCATCCCTCTGTGCCTTAGGCTGCACCTGAGCTCTTGTCTGGGACGGCTAAGGACACCATTCCCAGGCTGGCTGGCAGTGGGGGCGGAGCCTGTGGCTTCAGGTGGCTGACCCCTTATTTGTGTCATATTGGGGTCCCTGTCTCATGGGACCACAGCTGGAGGATTGGCTGGGCGCTGAAGGCAGGACAGGCTAAGGACAGCATGCCTTCATATGACAGTAGACATCTTGCACCTTGTTTTTTTGTCTGATCTGTATCCTCATCTCTGCAGAAGGCCAGGGCGTTTGGGGTAGCTGTAGCTCTGTGTGTGAGCTAGCTCAGGCTCAGCATATCCCCAGGTCCTGGAAGGGAGGGATCATTGGAGAGGGGAGAGGCCAAGTATGGCCCTTGGTGAAGAGAGGCAGGAGACAGGAGTGTGTGTGTGTGTGTGTGTGTGTGTGTGTGTGTGTGTGTGTACACATTCCTGGGTGCTGGCTCACAGGCAAAGCCTCCTGCATCTGCTGGACCCTGTGGGTTCCCTGTGGCCATGCCAGGCTCCCCATGCAGCCTCAGGGAAAGCTCAGCCCTCCTGCCAGGTCCTCACCCGTCCTAATGGGTCTAGACTGCCCTGGGACTGTCTGATGATACTAGTACTGTCTGGGCTGTCAGAGACTACTCCTGGTACTGTCTGTGGCTGTTCCTGGTGCTCTGTCTGGGCTGTCTGGGGGCGCCCTGGTACTCTTGTCTGGGGCCGCTCCTGCCTCTGGCTCCTTCCAGGGGAGAAGGAGGAACTTGAGCTGGCTGCCGGTGTCCTGTGCCCAGGAGTTTAATATTTCGACAGCAGCCCCAGCAGGGCTGCTTCCATCTGCTGTAGGCTAGTGGCTGCTCATATTCATTACTGACCTGCCGGGCCCAGAATGAGCTGGGCGGAGCAGGCATGGGGGAGTTGTGGGAGCCGTCCCCACCCAGCAAGCCTGGCCTCTGGGTTCTTGCCCCAGTGCTGGTGGCTCACTGGGAAGATGCTGAGAATGCCCACAGCCCTCTACTCCTGCCTGCCCTGCTGCCCGTGTAGCCAGTGGCCCAGACCACTGGAAAGGGGGAGAATTTGTTTGGACATAAAAGTCTAGAGCTTAGCTGGGCACCAGTGGCTCACGCCCGTAGTCCTAGCAACTCGGGAGGCTGAAATCTAAGGACTGTGGTTCAAAGCCAGCCTAAGCAGAAAACTCCCCATGAGATTACTATCTCCTATTAACTACTCAAAAACTGGAAGTAGCGCTGTGGCTCAAAGTGGTAGAGCAAAAAGAGCTCAGGGACAGCACCTGGGCCCTGTGTTCAAGCCCCAGGATCGGAAAAAAAAAAAAAAAAGGTAACTTCTAGAGCTTGTGTGGTGGGCAGCAGTCTGGGAGTTGGGGCCGCTGTACTTTAGGCTGTGGAACCTCTCACTCAGCCTGTTAAGTGGGTGATGGCTCCTGGTGCTGCCTCCCTACTGCTTGGCCTTTTGGTGGTGTGGTGCCAGGAAGCCAGAAACATGGCTTTAGGAACGTGGAGGGGTGGTAGGATTGTGCAGCTCCAGGTAGGAGGACTTCTTTGTCTGCTGCCAGTCTCCCAGTGACAGTGGGGCCGTTCAGCCTGTGCCTAGCTGCATGGTGGGGCCCCTGCTGACGGATGTCTCTTGCTCCCAGATGAAGATCTCCTTCAATGACAAGAGCCTGCACACAACATTTGAGTACCCTTCCGAGAGCTCCCTGGTGCAAGAGGAAGAGGCAGAGGAAGAGGAGGAGGAAGCAGAGGAGGAGGAGGAAGAAGAGGAAGGACCTGGCTCAGAGAAGCCCTTTTCTCTCTTCCTGCCCCGAGCCACGTTTGTGAGCAGTGTGGGGCCCGAGAGCCCCCAGCTCCCAGATGGCAGCTCAGGTGAATGTCCATCTGTTGTATGGGCAGCCTGGGAGGGAGGGGGTGGGGCCTGGGCTGCATGTCCATGTGCCCATGCCTATTCTACTTGGCCCACAGGCCTGTCCTGCTATACTCCAAAGCACTCCATGGCCTTCAGCAAGTGGCAGGAGCAGACACTGGTTCAGGTTCCGAGTGAGACAGAGCCTCCACTGAAGGAAGCCATGGTGAGCCAGGCGGGGCTGGGGGTGGACACTCAGTGCTAAGGGCTGTGGGGAGGGGAAGCTGCACTGAAGGAAGCCATGGTGAGCCAGGTGGGGCTGGGGGTGGACACTCAGTGCTAAGGGCTGTGGGGAGGGGAAGCTGCACTGAAGGAAGCCATGGTGAGCCAGGTGGGGCTGGGGGTGGACACTCAGTGCTAAGGGCTGTGGGGGAGGGGAAGCTGTACCTGGGCAGGCCCCACCAGTGGGTTACATTCTGTCCTTTTTCTCAGCTCACACCGGCCAGTCAGAACGACCTCTCCGACTTCCGCAGCGAGCCAGCCCTCTATTTCTGATCTCCGGCACTGCCAGGACTGCCAAGTCTGAGCCTTGGGTGGTGGCCCTGGGAGCCAGACTGTGCCCAGGAGTCCTACCCCCGTTTCGTACCCCCGTGTACCTGGCTGTGCTCCACATTCCTTCCTGTGTGTCCTCTTGGCCAGGTCTGTCTGACCCATTTAGGGTCTCCAAGGACAAGTGGGGAGGGCTGAAGTCCATCCAGTGGCCTATCTATCTGTGACCAGGTGAGGGCCTGAGCAGATCCCGCCCCCGACTGCCCTCTGTCCACTGCCAAGGCCGCCTCGAAGCCTCCTGCCGCCCTGTTCTCAACAGGCCTTTCTGGGGCAAGGAGCTGTCCTGGTTGCCTGTTTCTTGCAGGACTCGAATCCCCAGGCCCCTTGTCCCTCCTTGATGGAATTTAGCCTACCCTTTGTGATAAATGGCAGGTTTGTTTCTTGCCTCTGATGTTGGACCCAATAAACTGCATTGGATAAGGCTGCCTCTCCCTCTCCTGTGTAGCCCAGTGGGGACACGGTGGGGAGCCAGCCTGGGTGTCCTCTACCAGGGAACGTGAGGTGACCCATTTGATGTTCTTGTACCTTGAGGTCCTGCTGGTCCATGGTCTCTCTCCCACCTCCCTAAGTTGTCACTGGGAGATAGGAGCTAGGCCTGCTGTACACGGTGTTACCATGTCTGGAACTCTGTGACCTAGAGACCTAAATCCCAGATAGATGGGTGTTTCAGTTATCAAGTCTTAAGTGGCTTTACTGAGAGACCCCGAGCCTGGTAGGGACCAAGAACAGGGCAGAACGTGTGCCGCCATGAGTGGAGCTGGATGGTCTTGGGCTTTTTTTTTTTTTGCCAGTCCTGGGCCTTGGACTCAGGGCCTGAGCACTGTCCCTGGCTTCCTTTTGCCAGGCTAGCACTCTACCACTGTAGCCACAGCACCACTTCCGGCTTTTTCTGTGTATGTGGTACTGAGGAATTGAACCCAGGGCTTCATGCATGCTAGACAAACACTCTACCACTAGGCCACATTTCCAGCCCTGGAATTCTTTCTTGCTAGGCTCTTGCCTCCTGAACACAGGTATCCTCTCCTGGAGAATTCAAGAAGACATATCTGCCTGACCAGGATCAGGAGTGAGTGGGTTTGGTGTGGTTCTCTAGGAGGTCAGGTCCCACCAAGCAGCACCTGTGCAGGCTGATCGAAGTAGGCAATAACTGGTATGACGTTAAGGACAGAGGTACAGCAGGCCTGGCATCAACAGTGGTGCATCTGGCTAGAATGGGTATGGGATAATACAAAACCCCTCCAGACACCCGATGTGTTGGGCACCAGGGTGTGTCACAGCCCCTCACGTGGGTGGGGGTGTGTGCTGGAATTGGAGACCAACAGCCCTGCTGGGACAGCTGAGGGTTGGGGATATTGTATATAAGTGGAAGTCCTTGCTCTGTGTTCTGACATCAGGGACTAAGCACAAGGAAAGTCACTGCAGGTCCTCTGTCCATAGCTACAGTTCTGCAGGTGCCTGGTGCCTACACTCTATAGACAAGCTAGAAGGTTATCACAGAAATGTGCAAAAACAACCTTTATTGACCACAGACTATAGGGTGGGCCCTGAGGTTTGGGTTCTGTGGTAAAGGAGGCACCCTCCCGCACTTGCCTGGCGTGGACCCCTGCTGGCTAAGAGGCGACGATGAGGGACTTCTACAGTGGCAAAACTGGAACCAGGACTTCCCTGTCCCAGGGCCTCTCTCGAGGTCCCTGGTAGAAGTGACACAGAACCCACTGTCCTCATGGCTCTTGTGAGTACAGAGGTAGTAACAACCCTCTCTACCGCCGTGGGCTGTGCCTGGGCCTTTTCTTGTCACTCAAGGCAGCTGCCCCTCTGGGCACCCAAGACAGTGAGAAGATATGTGCCACAAAGAATAACTGTGTTTTAAGACAGATATGTGTGTGTGTGGGGGTGCATATCTGGGGTACAGCAGAGACAGGGCCTAGTCCACTCAGCCTTGTCAGCTGTCCTTGCCGCCACTGCTCTTCTGGTCAGAGGCTGTGGCCTTGGTCAGATTCCCAGCTTCTCTCTTGAGGACACTGAGCAGCGTTTGAGAACTCTCCAGGATCTGGGGTCACAGAAAGGAGAGGGGTGCTGCTGTCCCACTCGTTGGAAGCAACACCTCCACCCACCCGGAACCCTGAGCTCCCATGGCATGGGAGAATCGATTATCCACTCTGCAGCCAGCCGGCCACGGGGCGGCCAGGGCCTTCTTTCTCCCTCCAGCATCTGTCCCACACCTCTTCCCACCACAGAAAACCTGGCTGGATGAGCACCGGCCTACCTCGTGCGCTCTGCACTGAGCAGAATGAACTGCAATAACGGAGGGCCCAGGACACAGTGGGCCCCACGGAGCCCCGGTCCCTCCTATAGCGGTTTCGGCTCTACAGTGGGCCTGAGCGCTTCCCCAGTGCTGGGTGCCGGGGAGGCCTATGCAGCTCACAGCCGGGAGCCCCACCTTGAGGTAGGCGGCCTCCGTCTCCTCGATGGTCCGGTCAAACTCGTTGCGGGAAGCGATCTTGCGCGCCAAGTTCTCGTTGACGCGGGCCAACTTCTCGGTCAGCTGCCTCACCTCGTTCTGCAAGCGCTGCTTCTCGTCCTCCTCCTGCTGGATCTGCCGGCACAGCTCATCCCGCTTCTGACACAGCTCCTCGATGCCTAAGGCGGGCGGGGAGACGGGGCTGGGGGCCGGGGCGCAGGACCCCGGGGTGGGGAGGCGGAGGCCCCGGCGCCCGGCTCGCGCAGGCGCACCGCGCGGCCCCGGGGGCGGGCGGGGCCCCCCGCCCCCAGCCCCTCCGCACCCCGCCGCTTACACTTGACCAGCTCGTTGTTGTAGTTCTGCAGCGCCGCGCCCTGCTGGGTCATGGCCGACGCCGCGCTCCCCGTTCCAACCGCCGCCCGCGGAGCCCCCCGGACGCATGCGCCTGGCCCGCGCCCGCGTCTCCCCGAGTGGCGTCATCGCCCCGCGCCTCTGGCGTGCGTCGTGACAGCGCGCCACGCTCGGCCCTGCGTCACTGCCGCGCGCTGCGCGGCGCCGAGACGCGCTGGGCGGGCCCGGGGGCTGTGGGTGCAGATGGAGGCCGACGTGGCGGCTGCGGCCGGGGTCGCCGACTCCGTGCCTGGACAGGAGCTCTTGGTGGCCTGGAATACCGTGAGCACCGGACTGGTGCCGCCGGCTGTGCTGGGGCTGGTGAGGCCTGAGGAAGGCGGGGCGGGGCGGGACGATGCGGGGGGGGGGGCTTCCCAGGGCCTTGCGCGCCTTAGGGCGTCCACCCGCGGCTCGTGCCGCCTCCCCCTCCTCCCCGCTGGGTTCAGATCCCCTAGCCGCCCTCTCGCAGCGCCGGCCACTGCGGGCGCGGCTGGCTTTCCTCAGCTTCCCCGGGGTTCTAGAATGCCCCTCCCTTCGGCCGCGCCCACCCCTGCGTCTACACCGTGAGGTTTTCCCGCACTCCAGGCATCCTCCCGGACCTGCGGTGCGGTCCCGCCCAAGGAGGAAGAGCTCCGTGCGGCCGTGGAAGTCCTGAGGGGCCACGGTCTGCACTCAGTCCTGGAGGAGTGGTTCGTGGAAGTGCTGCAGAACGACTTGCAGGCCAACATCTCCCCCGAGTTCTGGAATGCCATCTCCCAGCGGGAGAACGCGGTCGACGAGCCCCAGTGCCTTCTGCTGCTCCTCGACGTGTTTGGTCTGCTAGAGAGCCGCCTGGATCCCTACCTGCGTAGCCTAGAGCTCCTGGAAAAATGGACTCGCCTGGGCTTGCTAATGGGCACTGGCGCTCAAGGGCTTCGGGAAAAGGTCCACACCATGTTGCGGGGAGTCTTATTCTTTTCCACACCCAGGACCTTCCAGGAGATGGTCCAGCGCCTCTATGGGCGCTTCCTGCGGGTCTACATGCAGAGTAAGAGAAAAGGTGAAGGAGGCACAGACCCAGAACTAGAGGGGGATTTGGACAGCAGGTATGCCCGCCGCCGCTACTACCGACTCCTGCAAAGCCCTCTGTGTGCAGGATGTGGCAGTGACAAGCAGCAGTGCTGGTGCCGCCAGGCACTGGAGCAGTTCCACCAGCTCAGCCAGGTCCTGTAAGTACTGCCAACCTGTGACCATGCCCCTGTTCCTCCTCATGACTTTCCTGCTCCCCTGGGTCTGGCTGGCCTCTGAGAGAACAGGTGAACTGACTGATGTCTCTTCTAGCTCTCCTGACAGCCAGGGACATGACCATAGGTATCCCTGTATAGCAGGTTCACACCCAAACCTAGGCATCTTCTGTTACTCCCCAGGGCTTTTCAGCTTTTCACTTGCTAAGAAACTACTGATCTATGTCTGAATTAGATTTCTTTTGATTCCAAACTTCCTGTGCTCTCTAGAATTCTAATTTTCTTTTTAGGTCCTGAAAGTCATACTTAAATTTTTTAAAGTTTATTTTCGTTTATTGTATGTTATAAAGGTGATATACAGAAGGGTTATGGTTACATAAGTCAGATAAAGAGCACATTTCTTAAGCCAAGCGCCAGTGGCTCACACCTGTAATCCTAGCTACTCAGGAAGCTGAGATCTGAGGATCGAGGTTCAAAGGCAGTCTGGGCAGGAAAATCTGTGATACTCTTACCTCCAATTAACCACCAGAAAACCAGACGTGGCACTGTGGCTCAAATGGTAGAGTGCTAGCCTTGAGCTAAAAAGCTCAGGGACAGCACCCAGCCCCAGAATTCAAGCCCCAGGACCGACAAAAAAAGAAACAAAAAAAGTACATTTCTTTTTGGACGTCACTTTTTTTTTTTTTTTTTTTTTTTTTTTTGCAACTCCTGGGGCTTGAACTGTGGGCCTGGGCTCTGTCCCTGAGCTTCTTTTACTCAAGGCTAGCTAGCGCTCTGCCACTTGAGACCCAGTGTCACTTTGTGCTTTTTCCCTGGAGTTTTTTTTTTGTTTTGAGATAAGAGCCTCATGGACTTTCCTGCCCTGGCTGGCTTCCAACCCAGATCCTCAGATCTCATCCTCTTGAGTAGCTAGGATTACAGGTATGAGCCACCAGTGCCTGGGTTTGACTTTTTTTTGTCAGTCATGGAGCTTGAACTCTGGGCCTGGGCGCTGTCCCCTGAGCTCTTCAGCTCAAGGCTAGAGCTCTACCACTTGAGCCACACCACTACTTCTGGTTTTCTGGTGGTTAATTGGAGATGAGAGTCCCACAGTCTCTCCTGCCCAGGCTGGCTGAACCATGATCCTCAGATCTCAGCTTCCTGAGTAGCTAGGATTACAGGCAAGAGCTACCAGCACCCAGGTTGAATATGTTTTTTTTTTGTTTTTTTTTTGGCCAGTCCTGGGCCTTGGACTCAGGGCCTGAGCACTGTCCCTGGCTTCTTCCCGCTCAAGGCTAGCACTCCGCCACTTGAGCCACAGCGCCGTTTCTGGCCGTTTTCTGTATAATTGGTGCTAGGGAATCGAACCTAGGGCCTCGTGTATCCGAGGCAGGCACTCTTGCCACTAGGCTATATCCCCAGCCCTTGAATATGTTTTTATAGACTCTTAAAAGTCCATAGAGGATTTTGTTTTGTTTTGTTTTTGCCAGTCTCGGAGCTTGAACTCAGGGCCTGGGCACTGTCTTTGAGGCTAGCGTTGTACCACTTGAGCTACAGCGCTACTTCTGGCTTTTTTTCTGTTTCTGTGATACTGAGGAATCGAATCCAGCGTTTCATGCATGTTTGGCAAGCACTCTACCACTAAGCCACATTCCCAGCATTTTTTTTTTTTTCTCAAGTCTAGCACTCTACCACTTTAGCCACAGCGCCACTTCTGGCTGTTTTCTGTATAGGTGGTGCTGAGGATTTGAACCCAGAGCTTCATGTATATGAGGCAAGCACTCTACCACTAGGCCACATTCCCAGCCCTCCCTTTTTTTGTGTGTGTGTTTCAGAACTAGGACTTGAACTCAAAGCTTGAAAGCTGTCCCTTGGCCTTTTCACTCAAATCTGGCACTCTCTTTGGCCACAGCTCCGCTTGGGGCTTTTTGATTAATTGTAGAAATGAATCTCACAGACTTCCTTTCCAGTGCTCTTGTCCTTCTAGCAGCTTTGCCCTATGACCCTTGGTACATTTGCCCACCCCAGGAGGGCTGGGGGAGGTATGCACTAAGCCGTTGGTATGTGGAGTGTGTACTGTACCTGCTCTGTAAGCAGGACCGTGCTGGGGGAGGGGCAAGTGGGGGTGGGGAGCCGGGACTCAGGCGTATGCTCTGCAATGCAGGACTGTGTGGGTGAGGGACAGATGTGTGCTACAGGTGCTTCATGGACAGGACTCTCCTCTAGGCACAGGCTGAGTTTGCTGGAGCGGGTCAGTGCTGAGGCGGTGACCACCACCCTGCATCAGGTGACCCGAGAGAGGATGGAAGATCGCTGCCGCGGCGAGTACGAACGTTCCTTTCTGCGGGAGTTCCATAAGGTGAGGATCCCCTCCCTGCGACGTCTCCTGGTGGTGGCAGAAATGTGCTTTTGGTAGACCTGATTCCTCCTACTAGAAGCAGCTAGAATGGGAAGGCCTGGATGGGCCAGAATTGGGTGGTGGGGTTGCCTTGGTGTTAGGTAAGGCAAGCCCTGAACCCCAGTGACTGGGAGGAGTCTGTACAAAGTCCTGTGGCAAAGGCCAGAGTCCCGGGGGTGCTTACTCAGGCTGGAGTGGCAAAACCGGGCTCTCTGGAGGGCTCAGCGGACAGACCCCTCCTCTTCGCTGTCCTGAGTGTGGGTTCATTTGGCTGTTTGCTTATGTACTGGCCTTCAAGCCGCCTCAATCTCTGCATGGAGCCTGGGGCCGCTGGGCTGTGATTTGTTTCTGTCCCCAGCATTGAGGAGCTGTGGCTATGTACACTGCTCGTTTTACTCCTGGCCCCCCACTGCTTCCGGGTATCTGTCTGCAGTGAGTGCAGGTTAGCAGTGGTGTAGGCCAGATGTCAGCCGTCCAAGGAGGCTCCCTGTGTGTGCTCTGGGTAGTGGTATGGGCAAGGGGAACTGTTACGAGTGATCTCAGTGGTTAGGACAACTGTGGATCTGTGTGGCATTGTATCCTCCTGTACTCAGACGTGATTTCATTGTTGCTTGGTTTGCACAGAGGCGGGACTTTGGCAGTCATATCTGTGGTTCTAAGGGCAGGTTTGTAATACACAGGACACACGTGCCGGCCTCTTACACTAACTAGTGTTGCCTGCCAGAGCATGCTAACGTGCCTAGGAGGATGAACACTTCTGGGGTGTCGGAGTGGGTACCCATTTGGGACCCCATTTTTGAAAGATTTTGATGTGCTTCTGGCCCCAGATGTAGGAGCCCTCGGGGCTCACTGGGTAGGTAGCCGTGACCGTGGGGCACACCCCGTGCCTCACATAGCAGCATCTCCCACAGTGGATCGAGAGGGTGGTCGGCTGGCTTGGCAAGGTGTTCCTGCATGACAGCCCCACCCGGCCAGCATCACCAGAAGCTGGAAACACTCTACGCCGCTGGCGCTGTCACGTGCAGAGGTTTTTCTATCGGATCTACGCCAGCCTGCGCATTGAGGAGCTCTTCAGCATCATCCGAGGTTGGTCCTGCTTGCTTTTCCTGCATTGCCCACCATCTGCTGGTGGCTTTGCTAGTGCCCTTCATGCCTACAGGCTTTCCTTTGCTGCGTTTACCTTCACCTCCTGCAAGGTGGTGAGTTGACCAGAACTGGATCTTTTTTTTTTTTTTTTTTTTGCCAGTCCTGGGGCTAGGACTCAGGGCCTGAGCACTGTCCCTGGCTTCTTTTTGCTCAAGGCTAGCACTCTGCCACTTGAGTCACAGCGCCACTTCTGGCCATTTTCTGTATATGTGGTGTTGGGGAATCGAACCCAGGGCTTCAGGTATACGAGGCAAGCACTCTTTGCCACTAGGCAACCCCCAGAACTGGATCTTGTTCACTGTAGCCCTGGGTCTGATTCAGGACAGAGCTGCCTGCCAGGCCAGTGCTTCTGGCTGTCCAACTTTCTGTCCCTCAGACTGGGTTCCTGCTTACTAGTTCCTGGACATAACTCTCTACCCTTTGGTGTTACATTCAAATGTGTGAGCGTGACAAAGCATCAAAAATAAGGTCCAAAGCTGTGCGTTGGTGGCTCACACCTGTAATCCTAGCCACTTGTGTGGCTGAGATCTGAGGATCATGGTTCAAAGCCAGCCAGGCACAAAAGTCCATGAGACTCTTATCTCCAACAAACCACCATAAAGCCAAAAGTGGAGCTGTGGCTTCAGTGGTGGAGTGCTAGCCTTGAGTGAAAAAGCTCAGAGACAGTGCCCGGGCTCTGAGTTCAAGCCCCAGTCCTGGCACATGCACACACAAAGGTGTCCAGCTCCCGGGCCCTGAGTTCAAGCCCTAGTCCTGGCACACACACACACACAGGTGTCCAGCTCCCCGGCCCTGAGTTCAAGCCCCAGTCCTGGCACACGCGCACACACATGTGTCCAGCGCCTGCCAGGTAGCTCTCACACTAGGTCATTGTGCCCTTTCACATACTATTGCCATTCTTTACTGGCTTGTGCACACATGTCTCTCTGAGGAATGGCACTCTTCCTGCAGACTTCCCAGACTCAAGGCCGGCCATTGAGGACCTCAAATACTGCCTGGAGAGAACTGACCAGAGACAGCAGCTGC
>NW_025960902.1:0-82090 GCF_023159225.1 Perognathus longimembris pacificus | reverse complement strand
CCAGGGTCGGCCCGCCCCCGCCAGCCCCCGAAGGCGGCCCGGGCGGTGTCCGGACGGGCGGTGTCCGGACGGGCCGCCCCGGGACGCGCCACCTCCGCTCCCGTCCCGTACCGCGTCCCGGAGCGAGGACCCGCCCCGGCGGGGGTGAGGGAATCCCCGGTGCGCCGGCACGGGACGCACCGGGCGCGCCGCGGGGAACGGGGCGGGGGGCGGGGGGCACCGCGGCCCGCCCGGGACCCGGCCGACGCCGCTCCGGCTGGATGGATCCCGAGGCGGCCGCCAGGGGGCAGGGGCGGCCCGGAGCCGCTGCCGAAAGCCCGCGGGGAGCTGTCCAAGGTGGTCACGGCCCCGGGTGCCGGCCTCCTCCACGGGGCCCGCTTCCTCCCGCCCGCCCCGCCCCGTCCTGACAGCGCGCCCGGTTTCACTCGGGAACCTCCCTCCGGCTCAGTCAGGAAAATGGAGGTGAGAACGTCCCCCATCCTCCAGCCGGTCCTTCGCCTCACAAATCTCGCCATCGCCAAGGCCGGCCCAGCAGGTTTGAAGAAGAAAAAAGAAAGCACAAAACGTGAAAGAATGTGGGGGCTGGGAATGTGGCTTAGCGTTACCGCGCTGGCCTGGCCTGCAGGAAGCCCTGGGTTCGATTCCCAGCACCACGTAGATAGAAGAGGCCAGAAGCGGCGCTGTGGCTCAAGTGGCAGAGTGCTAGCCCTGAGCAAAGAGAAGCCAAGGACGGTGCTCAAGCCCTGAGTCCAAGGCCCAGCACGGGCAAAGCCAAACAAAATGACAGGGCACAGGCTGCAGGTGGTGTGCAGGGAATTCAGGGTCCAGACAGAAGGGGCAAGATGTCACGATGTCTCCGTTGCCGCTGCTCCCGACCTCATTCCCCCAACACCAGGCCCCAAGCCCCTGCCCTACCCAGTCTACCAGCACTGGTTGTGCCAGAGCAGCCACCGCCTCCCCGGGTCTGCCTTCACACCGGGTCTGCTGGAGGTCAGGCCCAGCCTTCGGCCCCGCCTAGGCTGTCAGTGAGGACCTGGAGTGTGTCCAGGTTCTGACAGTCAGAGGGGACTCAGGACTCAGGGATTCCCCCATGGTGGAGAAGGGGGTGCTTAGAGTCTGGGCAGGTCCACGCTCAGCAAGGAAGGACAGGCCCTACATTGTGGACACTTCTGCTCTAGGGAAAAAAACTTTTATTACAAAATCTTTACAAGTAGGAGCAGACACCCCAACACAGGCCCAGACCCTTCCGAGGGCCCTCACTCCCTGAGTCAGACTGAGGGACTTGCCACCCCAAGGAAGAGGGGAGGGGTAGGAGGCACTGAAGAGATCCCCAGGCTAGAAGGGCTTCAGGGGCTGAGGTGGGGTGGGCGGCAAGGGGAGCATGGGGGCCAAGGGGTTCCCATTGGGGCCGAGTACGGAGCGCGGGGGCCCAGGGGGGAATGCACGAGGCCGGACCCGGCTCCCAGGCTCCCCGCCCCCCCCCCCCCCCGTCGGCAGGCGGGGCAGCCACCCGCGCGTCCCTAGATGGCGCTGGTGGACTTGCCCGAGCGCAGCTGGCGAAACACCAGGAGCAGCGCGGCCAGGAGCAGCGCGGCGAAGAGCAGGAGCAGAGCCACCCAGGAGCTGAAGTCCGTGCCCTTGCGCAGCCCGGGCGGGTCGGCGGGAATCAGGTTGGTCAAGTTCAGCATGTATCCCAGTGCCCAGCCGATCGCCGTGTCCCCGGCCTGGGGAGTGCGGCGAGGTGAGAGCGGGATTCGGGGTTCCCAGCCTAGGGGAGGCCGGCCTGGGCTCCCCCACCCCCACCCCAGCCCGGCCAGGGACCGGCTCCGCCCCGCGCCTACCTTCTTCTGGAAGGTCACGCCTCCAAAGGTGCGCTCGTCAAAGCCGTAGCCGCGGCTCAGCAGCTGCTGCACGAACATAGCCGAGGCGCAGTAGCTGGCCAGGTGGGCCTGCTGGCCGGGGCGCGCGGGCCTGCAGCTGGGACAAGGGCAGGATACGGCCGGTGACCCTGGGGAGAGGCGCCCCACTGCCCCCCCACAGGCGGAACCACGACAGGGCGCAGGAGGACGGGCCCCCATCTCAGGCACAGAATGCAAGGGCAACGTCCCCCGCGGTCAGCACTGCTGCCCGGAAGGCCCAGCCCCGAGGGGACCGCAGGGAGGGCCCTGGGGGCAGGGGGCAGTGTCCCCCTCGGTCAGCACTGCTGCCCGGAAGGCCCAGCCCCGAGGGGACCGCAGGGAGGGCCCTGGGGGGCAGGGGGCAGTGTCCCCCTCGGTCAGCACTGCTGCCCGGAAGGCCCAGCCCCGAGGCGACCGCAGGGAGGGCCCTGGGGGGCAGGGGGCAGTGTCCCCCTCGGTCAGCACTGCTGCCCGGAAGGCCCAGCCCCGAGGCGACCGCAGGGAGGGCCCTGGGGGGCAGGGGGCAGTGTCCCCCTCGGTCAGCACTGCTGCCCGGAAGGCCCAGCCCCGAGGCGACCGCAGGGAGGGCCCTGGGGGGCAGGGGGCAGGAGAGGTGTTGATAAGTGGGCATGGTTACGGGCACTCCAGGTTTGGATCTGGTCCTGTACCCTCTGCCACCTTCCCTAAGACACCTTTGTCTGCATGCTACTAGACAGGATGGGATGGCCGGGCTCTGGCATCCTTCCTCACGAGTCTCAAGTAGGCACCTCCAGCGGCTCAGATGCCTCTTTCTTTAAGAGGAACTAACGTCTAGCCAGTGGCAGAAGGCAGAGCTCCTGAACCCCTTCAGCTCCTCATCCTCTACCCCAAACCCTGCCGATTTTCTCTGCCGCATCTCTCCCTTGCTTGGCCATTCTCCCCCACACTGCCCCTTCTACCTCTCCCTCTCAGTCCCTGTCAGCTCCACAAAGCTGCTCTGCAGACCTTGGTGCTCCTGGTTCCCTCGGCCCGCCCTCCACAAGTGGTTGTAGGGTCACTTGGCCCCAGCCCCCCAACTATAATCTGGCCATGTCTTGAGTACAGAGTGGTCCTCCAAAGCACAGGGGTGTTCTGAAAGACCCACCTTACACCTGCAGTACAGGGATAACTGGGAGACCTCCCTACACCTGCAGCACAGTGATAATGGGGGGACCTTCCTACACCTGCAGCATAGGGGTAACGGGGGGAAGGACCCCCCTACACCTGCAGCTCAGGGATAACCGGGGAGGGGGGGACCTCCCTACACCTGCAGCTCAGGGATAACGTGGAGGGGACCTCCCTACACCTGCAGCTCAGGGATAACCGGGGAGGGGGGACCTCCCTACACCTGCAGCTCAGGGATAACGTGGAGGGGACCTCCCTACACCTGCAGCTCAGGGATAACCGGGGAGGGGGGACCTCCCTACACCTGCAGCTCAGGGATAATGGGGGGAAGGACCCCCCCTACACCTGCAGCTCAGGGATAACGGGGGGGACCTCCCTACACCTGCAGCTCAGGGATAACGGGAAGGACCAGAGGAAGGAATCCCACACACACAGGGAGAGCAAAGGGATAATGGGGGGGCTGATAAAAGAGGAGGTGACAGAGGGGGTGAGGGGCAGGCCTCACCTCGGCCCAGGTCTGGTTGCAGACGGTGATGGTGGCCGCCTCCAGTTGCTGCAGAGTGGCGACTGGCAGCCCCATCACTGTCTGCAGGAAGTCCACGGTATAGTAGAAAGCAGAGAAGGCCTGCACAGAGGGAGCATGGTCACCGGACGGCCAGGCCCCAGAGGAATTCAGGCCCCCAGCCCCCCTGCCCTTCCACAACTCACCATGAAGCTCCCAGCCACAGGGGCTGGAAGACCCCATTGAAGGAACACCGGGAGAAAGGGCAGGAGGAGAAGTTGAAGAGCCCAGAGACAAGGCCACGGCAGAGGGTGGGGTCGCCGGTCCCGGGCAGGCTGACCCTGGTGCTGCTGTTGAAGCTCGGGGGCCGCTGGCCGGCCGTGCATGGCGAACGGTAGACCTCCCCAAGCACCACTTCGGAGGAGTAGCCTCTTGGCCAGCAGGGGTGGAAGCGGTGGGTCTGAGGGAGTGGCCAGAGGGTGAGTGGTACCCCACGACTCACCGTCCCCCTCAAAAGGCCAGGCTGATAAACTGCCCCCAAGGAAACCAGAGCAGCCTCGCTTGTGCTCTGGGGCCACCAGCAGCCCGCTGGGCAGAAGGTTAAGTCCCTTGGTGAAGTAGTCATGGCCCCCCTTGGCTAATGCTGGGTGAGGAGAGGCAAGCGGGAGGGGCTTTCCTCTGGGCGCTGTCCCTCCTCTCTGTCCCCCGTGGAGGTGACAGCAGTGGGGATTGGCGGCACCTGCAGGGCGCTGGCCAGCAGCCTCTGGAGGACCTGGTCTCGGCCATAGCACAGGAAGCTGTGCGTGTAGACTCGGTATTTCTGGCCGTAGAGCCGCAGGTGGACTTCACTGGCGGGATCCTCGGCTGGGCTGGCCGTCTCGAAGGTGATTTGCGTGGAGGGCGCCTCCTAGGTCCATGGCCCCCGTTGTCCCCCTCCTTGGCCGGACCCACCGGCCCACCCAGCCATACTGTGGAGAGTGGAGGTTGGGACAGTGGAGGGGCAGGCCTCGGCTCCTCAGGCCCCAGTGCCAAGCCCACGGCCAGGCCCTCGCCAGACCCCCCCCAGACCCCCCCTAGGCCCAGGCCCCGCCAGACCCCACCCCCCCAGGCCCAGGCCCTGCCAGACTCCTCCCCACACCAGGCCCTCTCCAGGCCCAGGCCCCGCCAGACCCCCACACACACCAGGCCCCACCAGACCCCCACCACGCCGCCCACCTTAATGAAGTTCTCCAGCAGGTAGTTGGCAGTCACCCAGCCAAACACACCCTCATCCTGGCCAGAGAGGATGCGCGCACCACGGAAGTCAAAGGGGGTACTGGGTCAGTGTCTGCGTCACTGCCTCAAGCACACGGGCAGAGGCCTCTGGGCTGGTGAGGCTGCAAAGGGGAGGATCCTGAGAGGCCTCTTCCCCCTTGCCCTCCCCATGAAGCAGGGAGGATTTTTTTTTTCTTTTTGTTTGGTTGCGGGGCTTGAACTCTGGGCCTGGGCGTTGTCTCTGAGCTCTTCAGCTCAAGGCTAGTGCTCTACCACTTGAGCCACAGCGCCACTTCCAGTTTTCTGGTGGTTAACTGGAGATAAGAGACTCAGGGACTTTTCCTGTCCAGGCTGGCTTTGAGCCACGATCCTCAGGTCTCAGCCTCCTGAGTAGCTGGGATGACGGGCGTGAGCCGCTGGTGCCCTGCTGCAGGAAGGATTTGGGGGGGCCTACTCCCTAAGGCCACTCCTGGAGTCTCCCGGCCCCAAGCCCTTGCCAGCGGTTTGTGGGCCCACCGCGTGCAGTGCTGGTCCGGGGTGAAGGCACAGGAATACTCACCTGAGCAGCCTCATGCCTGCTGTGGCTCCCAGGTAGAGTGGCGTTCTGGTATGTTGGTCTTTGGGCACATCCCTGAGCGCCTGTTCCAGGCATTCAACCAGACTCTGGCCAGCCCCCGCAGGGTGATCTGCATAGCTGGAGATGCCCCCACCTAGAGAGAGGGCAGATGAGGGTCAGGCCTGGCAGACAGCCTCCCCCCCGCAGGTGGCTCACAGGCTGCCGGGGTTGGGGTGCCTGCCTCCCTACCAGGTGGCGGTTTAGACACACCTTCCCCACCTATACCCCCAAAGACGCCCATTTCGGAGACAAAGGAGCCAGGTGCCACCCAGTCTCTGAGGCTGCCGCCTGTCTGGTGGGAGTGGCACAGGTGTCTGCACAAAGCCTGGGGCAGCGTCCACTCAGTCTAGCTTCCCAGGGTGCTGGATCCTTGCCTTGGGCTAGTCGAGGCCCAGATTGTCCGCCTTTCTAGAACACAGGTCTCCACGGCCCCCTCCCTGGGCCCGGTCTCTGTTTCTGAGACTCCTGCTGAAGCAAGCCCCCACCTGCCATGGCAGGGGCCCGGGACCCCCACGAGAGTCGAGGCTGGGACAGGTCTGGGTCTGGCGGTCTCACCCTGAACATCACAGGAGCTGTGCTGGCCCACGATGCCGGTGTCGTTCTCCTTGTCAGCTGGCCACTTGTAGATAAACATGGACGTGTGCGAGGAGCCAGCATCCAGGACGATGCCATACTGCGGGGAGGGGAGAGGAGGGGAAGGGAGGAAGGAGTCCGTCCTTAAGCGCCGCCCCCTAGCTCTCTACTTCTGCCTGGTCTGTGGTGAGCTTTGTGTCAACCACAGCCACATGGCTTCCCTGGAAGGAGAATTAGCAAAGGCCTCTAGGGCAACCCTCCCTTCTGACTGCCTGAAGACCCCATGCCAGGAGCAGGAAGCGGCCTTCCCAGTGGAGGCAAATCTGGGTCCCAGGACGACATCTGCCACTTTGCCCCGGGGCTCCGAGGGGTGACTCAGGAAGAGGAAGCCCAGCTGCCGAGGAAGCCCCTTGGGCCTATCTATCTTCCTTCCTCCCTACTCCGCAGCTGTCTGCCCTGACCTCAGCCAGACCTGAGGATGTCGCTGTGAGGGCTGGAAACGAGCTTCCAATATGTGTCTCCTCTCGGAGCCTCAAAGCCAGGGGCAGAGGCTGAGGCTGTGGAGCTGAGAGGGGCAGGATGGGTCTTGCTTGCCAGCATGTGAGTGTTGGGTCTAGCACCCGTCCCCACAGTCCCGTCTCCAATACCGGGAGCCTGGCTACAGGTCAGCTTCAGGTGGCACCGCCACCAGCCTGGGAGAGACGGTCCGGTCCTTATGCACACCGGGGACCCATCCGAGAGCAGGGAGGCTGGAGGGCCGGCCTCCACCCCGGCCTCCTTCCTGGGCGCATGGGGCAATCTCCCCACCCCACAGCCCCAGTAAAGGGTTAAAGGAGAGGGCTGGCTGGGAGCCCGCCAAGCTCAGCTCCAGCCGCTTTCGGACCAGCCAAGCCCTTCAAGGTCAGAACCCGCACCGCACCGAGGGTGGCGGGCTTGAGGGGTCCTCAGCCCCCCCACCTGTCACCCCTCATCCGGGCCCCACCCAGGGCTGGTGAGGCCCGCGGGACTCGGTGCCCCGGGCCCGGACCTCCACGGGCAGGCGGCCCGCGGCCAGGGAGGGAGTTCCCGCGACTTTGGCCAACAGCCCCGCGACGCCCCGGAAGCGCCGCACCCCGCAGACGTGGAGGGCGGGGCGCAGGGCCCGGCGCCCCGGAGGGGCGGGCGCGGGGGTCCCGGCGGAGGCCCGGGGAGAGCCCGCCGGGCTCCGGGCCGCCCCCCCCGCCCCCGCGCTCCCGCCGGCGCGCACCTTGAGAGCCGGCGGTTCCCGGACGTCGCGCGTGGGGAGGCAGAGCAGCAGGAGGCCGGCGAGGCCCACGGCGGCCAGCAGCAGCGGCGGCAGCAGGGACAGCACCTTCCCCGCCATGGGCGGGCGGGCGGCGGGCGGGCGCGCGGGGAGTCGGGACCGGGCCGGCGGGCGGGGAGGCCGGGGCGGCCGCGGCCGCGGAGCTGGCGCCCGGGGCGGGGCGGAGCCGAGGGGCGTGGTCAGCGCGGGGGCGGGGCTGCGCGGGACCACGCCCCCCGCGTCCCCGCCCCCCGCGTCCCCGCCCGCCGCCCGGAGCCCAGGTGAGAGGTGCGGCCGCGCGGGGGACGCCGCCGGGAGCCCCGGGAGCCCCGCGCCGGCTGCCGCCGCCTGTCTGCGCGCTCCCCACCGGGGGTCCTCAGGCCCGTCCTCAGGAGTCGGGGAACGGGGTACCGGGCGCGGGGGCGGGGTCACCGGGCGCGGGGGGGTCGGGGGACACCGGGGGCGGGGGCAGGGGACACCGGGCGCGGGGCGGGGGCGGGGGACACCGGGCGCGGGGGGGCGGGGTCACCGGGCGCGGGGGGCGGGGACGCCGGGCGCGGGGGGGGGCGGGGGGACACCGGGCACGGGATGGGGGACACCGGGCGCGGGATGGGGGACACCGGGCGCGGGATGGGGGACACCGGGCGCGGGATGGGGGATACCGGGCACGGGATGGGGGACACCGGGCGCGGGATGGGGGACACCGGGCACGGGATGGGGGACACCGGGCGGGGGGGACACCAGGCGGAGGGCAGGGGACACCGGGCGCGTGATGAAGGACACCGGGCGCGGGATGGGGGATACCGGGCGGGGGGCGGGGACACCGGGCACGGGAAAGGGGACACGGGGCGCGGGGGGGCGGGGAGGACATCGGGCGTGGGGCGGGGACACCGGGCGCGGGGCAGGAGATACCGGGCGCGGGGTGGAGGACACCGGGCACGGGATGGGGGACACCGGGCGCGGGATGGGGGATACCGGGCGGGGGGCGGGGACACCGGGCACGGGAAAGGGGACACGGGGCGCGGGGGGGCGGGGGAGGACATCGGGCGTGGGGCGGGGACACCGGGCGCGGGGCAGGAGGTACCGGGCGCGGGGTGGAGGACACCGGGCACGGGATGGGGGACACCGGGCGCGGGATGGGGGATACCGGGCGGGGAGCGGGGGACACCGGGCGCGGGATGGGGGACACCGGGCGCGGGATGGGGGACACCGGGCGCGGGGCAGGGGATACCGGGAGCGGGGCGGAGGACACCGAGCGCGGGATGGGGGACACCGGGCGCGGGGCGGGTGACACCGGGCACGGGATGGGGGACACCGGGCACGGGATGGGGGACACCGGGCGCGGGGAGCGGGGACACCGGGCGAGGGATGGGGGACACCTGGCGCGGGATGGGGGACACCGGGCGCGGGGAGCGGGGACACCGGGCGCGGGGGCGGGGGACACCGGGTGGGGGGCGGGGGACACCGGGCACGGGATGGGGGACACCGGGCGCGGGGGCGGGGGACACCGGGCGAGGGATGGGGGACACCTGGCGCGGGATGGGGGACACCGGGCGCGGGATGGGGGACCCGGGGCACGGGGGGCGGGGAGGACATCGGGCGCGGGGCGGGGACACCCGACTCGACTCGGGTGCGGAGTTTTGCCGGGACCGCATCACACTTCCCCCGGGTCTGGAGGAAGGGGAGCGGGCTCCGTGCGGGCCCAAGGGCACGCAGCTCCGCACCGGCCGCGGGGGAGCTGCAGCCCCGCTCCGGGGCTCCCGCCTCGACGGGGGGGGGGCGGGCTGCTGCGCGGAGCCAGACCGGGATGGAGCTCAAGCCCGCCCGCCGGGGACGCCGAGACACCGCCCGCCGCGGGGCCTGCCCGGGGCCTCCTGGGGCCGGGATGTCCCGCAGATGTCCCGCAGTCCCACCCCGCCTGGCTACAGCAGAGCAGCAGCAGACGGGGCCCAGGTCGCAGCCTCTGGGTGCGGGACTTCCCTCAAACCTGTCCCCGCCCCCCTCCCCTCCAAGGGAGGCACCGAGGCTCAGACTGGGGAGGCCAGGACTCTGCGCACAAGGCCTGGTCCTCGAGGATACCGGAGAGGGTCCTCGGCCAAGCTGGGGTGCTGGTGGGCACTAAGTGACGGGACACCAGCGGGGACGGGCCTGGTCTCTGTGGGTGCGGGCTCTCTGCTCTGCCCCTCCCCTTCCTCTCCCCCCTGGGCTCCCACACTGGCCTGAGGGCTCTCAGGGCTCTCTGGCCATGAACCATCCTTCTTTGTGCCCTTACAAAGTGGGTATTCCAGCACCGCGCAGCCCTCCTCGGGAGGCAGGGAGCCCCGTGGCAGGACCTCCAGGGAGCGGGCCTCTGGAGCTCAAGGGCCGCCTTTGATGGCAGTGGGGTCTGGGCAGTGTCCTGGCCAGAAAAACAGGCAGAGACAATCGGCTGGGATTGCTGCCCAGGCTAAGGGTCTGGTGTCTCCGGCCCAGCAAAGGCGTCTTTCTTCCAGCCTGGGACCTCAGAGGGAGGGTAGGACCTGGAGGTCACACACCCTCCTCCTTAAAGGCCTAGAACAAAACTTCTGAGTGGGGCCAGGCCTGTTTCCTGCTAGCGCACCCCACATCTCCCCCAAGCCCTTGCTCCCACTCCTGCGTGCCCAGGGGGAACGACTAGACTGGAGGCGGCTGGGAAAACGACATGAAAAGGCTGTGGTTGCTGCCACCCCCTGGGCTGCCAGTGCCCCACCTCTCCTACTCCCCCAGAGAGGGCTCCTTGGGGTTCTGCCTTCGGAGGGACGAGCCGGGGGCCACAAGAGCCGCCACCAAGCCTGACAGGATGGGGCAAGGGCAGGGGAGGCCTGGCCCCGCCCTGGGGGAGACGAGCTCATGGCCCAGGCCCAGACACGCTGCCAGGACAGGCGGGAGGGGGCAGGGAGCTGAGAACTGAGTTGTCTCTGAGAAAGAGCTAGGGCCGGGAATGCCCCCTCCAGCCAAAAATATCCTTGGGCGCTGGGCCCTTGGACAGGAGAGCAGCTGAAGGGAGGAGCAGCGGGCTTTGGGAACTTGGGGGTGGGGGCTCCGGATGTGCTGGCGTTTGCTTGGCCCAGGCTCTTGGCAGAGGAATGTGGACACCATAGAGGTGTCCTCCCCCCACAGTGCTCAGACCTCTCGGGGAGGGGGCGCTCTTGCCAGGGTCTTCCCATCAGAAAGCCCAGGGTGCTGTGGTTGAAACACCTGTGCTGGGAAAGGTCATTGCCCGTGACCTCCTTTGTCCCTGTGTACCAGGGGCATGTGAGCTCTTCACAGGGAGCAAAGGATGCGTGCGGGGGGGGGGGGGGGTAGCCTTTGAACTCGGGGCCTGGGTGCTGGCTCATGTTTATCACTCAAGGCTGACTCTACCACTTGAGCCACACCTCCACTTTTGGCTTTCTTTGTGTGTACCAGTTCTGTGGCTAAAACTCAGGGCTTGGGTGCTGGCCTTGAACTGTTTTGTTTTGTTTGCCAGGCCTGGGGCTTGAACTCAGGGCCTGAGCACTGTCCCTGGCTTCCTTCTGCTCAAGACTAGCACTCTGCCACTTGAGCCACAGCGCCACTTCTGGCTGTTTTCTATGTATGTGGTGCTGAGGAATCGAACCCAGGGTTTCATGTATACAAGGTGAGCACTCTACCACTAGGCCACATTTCCAGCCCCTAAACTTTTTTTCCCCCTCAAGACTAGTGCTCTGCCTCTTGAGCCATAGCTCTATTTCTGGCTTTCCTGGTAATGGATTGGAGATAAGTCTCATTGACTTTCTTGCCTAGGGCTGGCTTCAAACCACAATCCCAAATCCCAGCCTGCTGGGTAGTTAGGATTACAGGTGTGAGACACTAGCACCTACCTTCCCTTGGTGCTGTTGAGACTCAGTCTCCTTGTCTAGATGTTCCACGAGTGTGAATACACCAAATCAGACCATTGGAGCGCACACGTGCCTGGAAGATTGTCTGGCCTTGGCGGTGTCTGGCTGCTGGCACACACACTTGTGCATTCAGAGTCCTCTGAGGAGTGTCCGGAAGGCAGAACTGTCCTTGAGAGTGTATGCATGTGTGGGTGTGCATGCACACGTGTGCTCCACTTCCCCTGAAGCCATCTCCAACAAGATGGTGCCCAGATTCTGGCCCTTGAAGAACTGCCAACACCTCCCACAGCTCCACACATTTGATGTGCAATTCTGAGATTTTGAAGAGGTATGGAGGGCAGAATGGGCCCTCTGAGACTTCAGTTCTCACCAAGAAGATGGATACCCCTTCAAGAAGCACCTGCCCCTGCCTCCCTCCCACTGCGTGGGGCAGTTCCTCTGTTCCTACAGATGCCCCTGCCTCTCTCCCCCTATGTGGGGCTATTCCTACTGTTGTGGGGTCCACGGATCGACAGGCAATTAGACACTCAGATTCAATTGTTATGTTTTGTTGTGTTGGTTTTTTTTTTGCCAGTCCTGGGGCTTGGACTCAGGGCCTGAGCCCTGTCCCTGGCTTGGTTTGACTCAAGGCTAGCACTCTACCTCTTGAGCCTTTTCTGTGTATGTGGTGCTGAGGAATCGGACCCAGGGCTTCATGCATGCTAGGCAAACACTCTACCGCTAAGCCACAATCCCAGCCTAAAAAAATTTTTTTTAAAGATTTTGAGGGAGAAATGGCCGGCCAGGACTGCAGGTAGGGATCTCCAGATGCAGTCCCGGCCATCTCAGAAGGCTGTTTATAAAGCTAAAAACTACAGGAATGTTCCCTTTAGCTTAACAATAGCGGCTTGTTGCTTCTGAGAGGGGTGATTCACAATGAACACTGGAACTCATCTAACAACCAGGTGGCAAAACAGGATGAAACTCTCCCTGGAGGGGGTGTTACAGCGGTGATCAATACCGAGCAAGCTGGGTAAATACAACTACATAACTTTACAGCAGGCCCAGCTTCAGAAACGTCTTACATTGAACACTAAAGAACGCTATTAGCAATACTTCGCTGTGGGAAAGCTAGCATAGCAACAGATGAATTATCTTCATCACTTCACTACGGATGCCCCTGCCTCTCTCCCCGCCCCCCCCCCCCGCGTGGGGCTGTTCCTACAGATGCCCCTGCCTCTCCCCCCCCTCCCCCCCCCCGGCGTGGGGCTGTTCCTACAGATGCCCCTGCCTCTCCCCCCGCCCTCCCCCCCCCAGCGTGGGGCTGTTCCTACAGATGCCCCTGCCTCTCCCCCCGCCCCGCCCCGCGTGGGGCTGTTTCTACGGATGCACGGGGGTGCGCTGCCGATCAGTCCTCTGGTGGTTGGTAATCATTTGGACGCCTGTGCTCTGTGTTCCAGGTTTGCGCCCTGGGGTCCAGTCTGAGTCATCCCAGTGAGCTCAGGGTGTTCTCTGGAGGCCTGGGGATGTTTACAGAGCCCTGCAGGCATCTGGAAGCAGTGGGGGGGGGGGGGGGAGAGGCTCCCGGCTCCTCTTTTCCTAGAGAACTGGATGTCCCCAACAGGATGCTCACGTGGGCCCACGTGAAGTGCTCGCCCCGCCCCCCCCAAGCCCAGCGGGCCTGCGTGGGGAGCGCGGCCCCCAGAGCAACACCCCAGGTCTTGGCCTCTGGGAGGAAACTTGCATCTCCTGGCCTGAGGTCCCGGCTCAGGCAGTGGAAGACCTGCCAAGAAGAAGGCTCTGAGTCCAACCCTAATTTACGGAGAGAGGAAGGAAAGGAAGGGAGGGAATCCCTCTCGGCCCACCTTCCCGCCCGCTCCGTTGTTTTGTTTGAAGGCAGGGCTTCCCTGTGCAGCCCAGGCAGCCTCCACCTCTCCGTCCTCCTGCCTGGGCCTCCCCAGCCCGCGGCTCAGGCAGGGTGTCCCAGCGCCATACTGGGCCCAGGAAAGGTTTTATGGATTGTTTATTTATTCACTTCATTGTAAGGTGATGTACAGAGGGGCCACAGTTACGTAAGTCAGGTAGTGGGTACTTTTTTTTCCTGTAAGCGTCTCGCTGTGTTTTTCTCTTGAATTCAATACTTGGTATGTTTTCTGTCAGCCATGGGGCTTGAACTCAGGGCCGTCCCTGAGCTTTTCACTCAGTGCTAGCGCCCCACCACTTAGAGCCACAGCCTCAGTTCTGATTCCCTGCTGGTTAGTTAGAGACGGGAGTCTGCTGCCCTGGCTGGCTTTGAACTGCAATCCTAGGATCTCAGCCTCCTGAGTAGCTCGGATCGCAGGTGTGAGCACCAGTGCCCCGCTGGGATGTTCTATTGTGATTTTCTAAAGATCTTTTGCTGTCTTATGGGAAATAAGTAGAAATTTGCTTGGTTAATTTTGAGATAGTGTCCCACTGTGTGGGCCAGGCGAATCTCTGGGTTGATGCAGATCTGCCTCGGCCTCCCCAGAAGCTGGGCCTGCAGGGGTGCATCACCATACTTAACTGGACTATGTGTGTGTGTGCAGGTCCTGGGGCTTGAAGTCAATGCCTGGGCCTGGACCCGGGCTTTTGTGCTCAAAACTAGCGCTCTAGGGACTGGGGATATGGCCTAGTGGCAAGAGTGCTTGCCTTGTATACATGAAGCCCTGGGTTCCATTCCCCAGCACCACATATACAGAAAACAGCCAGAAGTGGCGCTGTGGCTCAAGTGGCAGAGTCTAGCCTTGAGCGGGAAGAAGCCAGGGACAGTGCTCAGGCCCTGAGTTCAAGGCCCAGGACTGGCAAAAAAAAAAAAAAAAAAAAAACTAGCGCTCTATCACTTTGAGCCACCGCTCCGCTCTCCTGGACGATCCCACCTGGGCCGACTTGGAGTGGTGAGTCTCAGATCTCAGCCTCCTGAGTAGAGGATTACAGGCGTGAGCCCCCGATGCCCACTGGACTTTTTTCTGTACTCTCTCCTGCTAACTTCGTGTAATACTAGGCAGTCAATTTGTGTATGGCTATGTCGGTATTGGAGCTTGAACTCAGGGCCTTGTGCGCTCTTGAAGATTTTGTGTGTGTGTTTTTTTTTTCCACTCACACAACTAGTGCTTTCCCACATCTGACCATCCTCTAGTTTTCACTTTTTGCTGTTTAACTGTGGAGATAAGAGCATGTGGATATGGACATGGTGGCTCCCATCTATAATACTAGTTACCCAGGAGACTGAGCGCTTAAAGTAGAGGTTTGAAGCCAACTCAGGCAGAAAAGTCCACAAGGCAACTTTTTTTTTTTTTCACATGAGACCCTTCTCCCCAATTAGCCAGCAAAGAGTCAGAAGTGGAGCTGTGCGGCTCAAGTGGTAGAGAGACAGCCTTCAGGGAAAAGGCTCAGGGGCAGCGGCTAGACTCGGAGCTCAAGGACTACTGGCACAAAAACCAACAGGCAAACAATACAGTGTCTGGGATTTTTCTGCCTGGGCCGGCTCATAGTAACCCTCAGATTTCAACCTCCTAAGCAAGCTGCTGGGGATAACTAGCCAGGCAATTCTTTTCCTCATAATTTTTTTTTTTTTTTTTTTTGCCAGTCCTGGGGCTTGGACTCAGGGCCTGAGCACTGTCCCTGGCTTCTTTTTGCTCAAGGCTAGCACTCTGCCACTTGAGCCACAGCGCCACTTCTGGCCATTTTCTGTATATGTGGTGCTGGGGAATCGAACCCAGGGCCTCATGTATACGAGGCAGGCACTCTTGCCACTAGGCCATATTCCCAGCCCGTTTTCCTCATAATTTTATTTCACATATATATGTAATATAAATTATATATCTCCTTCTTTCTTTTGGCCAGTCCTGGGGCTTGGACTCAGGGCCTGGGCACTGTCCCTGGCTTTTTGCTCAAGGCTAGCACTCTGCCACTTGAGCCACAGCACCACTTACAGCTTTTTCTGTGTATGTGGTGCTGAGGAATTGAACCCAGGGCTTCATACATGCAAGGCAAGCACTCTACCACTAGGCCATATTCTAAGCCCAGCTATATTATTAGCATTCATTAGTGGCTATATGAGGGGTTTCATTGTACTCAAACACCCTCCCTCCAGCACTCTTCTTACCCCCAAATGGACTTAGCAGTAACTTTGTAACAATTTACTATTAACTCAATGATTAGAATACTTTATCAGTGAGCGTGTGTGTATGTGTGTGTGTGTGTGTGTGTGTGTGTACTAGGGCTTGAACTGAGGACGAGGTGCTGTCCTTAGCTTTTTCCACTCAAGGCTGGTGCTCTACCACTTGAGCTACAATGCAACTTCTGGCATTTTGCTCATTAATTGGAGATTAGAGTCTTTTCTTCCCAGGCTGGCTTTGAATAACCATCCTCAGATCTCCGTCTCTTGAGTAGCAAGGATTATAGGTGTGAGCCACCAGTGCCTGTGTTATCAATAAAATTGTAAATAGAATTTCAACAGAATTGACTATAAAGGCATTACTCATAATTACATAATTTCAAAAGATAATGTTCTCAGTACTTCTCTATTATGTTCAAATCCTCAATACCCAATAAATACAAAATAAAAATTTAACTTTTCCAGGCACCAGTGGCTCATGCCTGTAATCCTAGCTCCTCAGGAGACTGAGATCTGAGGATCACAGTTCAATGTCAGCCTGGGCAGGAAAGTCCACAAGACTCTCATCTCCAATAAAGTACTCAGAAGAAGCCTCAAGTGGTGCTATGGCTCAAGTGGCAGAGTGCTAGCCTTGAGCAAAAGAAGCTCAGGGACAGTGCTCAGGCCCTGAGTTCAAGCCCCAGGATTGACAAAAAAAAAAAAAAAGTCTCATGGATTTTCCTGCTTGACTGGTTTTGAACTGTGGCTCCTCAGATCTCAGCCTCTTGAGTAGCTAGGATTACAGACGTGAGCACCAGCACCCAGCTCTTGGCTTTTAAAAATACACATTATTGGGGCTGGGGATATGGCCTAGTGGCAAGAGCGCTTGCCTCGTATACATGAAGCCCTGGGTTCGATTCCCCAGCATCACATATACAGAAAACGACCGGAAGTGGTGCTGTGGCTCAAGTGGCAGAGTGCTAGCCTTGAGCAAAAAGAAGCCAGGGACAGTGTGCTCAGGCCCTGAGCAAGCCCCAGGACTGGCAAAAAATAATAACAAAATACACATTATTATTACATTTTTACAGCAGGTTCAGCTTCCCAGCAACATTAAGGAGGCACAGGCTCTCCCTCCTCCACCCACAGCCCTGTGCACTGTGGCTGTGGTCTTCCCGCTTATGCTGCGTGCACTTTGCCCTCAGCTGGGAGGCACATGTGCACCAAACCCAGCCTTTTCTGCTGAGATGAGGTCACAAACATTTCAGTCCGGTTGGCTTTGACCCATGACCCTTTGGATGCCTGCCTACTGCACAGCTGCGTCATCACACCAGCCTCTCTCTCTCTCTCTCTCTCTCTCTCTCTCGTTGATTTACTTACCTGCTTGATTTCTGGAAGACTCTGACATTCCTGGAGTGGCCTTTTGGTCTGATGTGTGACCAGATATCATTATTGCGGAAGTGTCTAGGGAAATGTGTTCCACACTGGAGGCCGCTGGCCTGTATCTTGTCTGTCATTAAGAGATTCCCCAGCAGGGCACTGGTGCCCACGTCTGTAACCCTAGCTACTCAGGAGGCTGAGATCTGAGGGTGGCAGTTTGAAGCCAGCCGGCAGGTAAGTCCATGAGAATTTTTTGTTTTGTTTTTGTTGCCAGTCCTGGGGTGTGGACTCAGGGCCTGAGCACTGTCCCTGGCTTCTCTTTGCTCAAGGCTAGCACTCTGCCACTTGAGCCACAGCGCCACTTCTAGCTTTTTTCTATATATGCGGTGGTGAGGAATTGAACCCAGGGCTTCATGTATACGAGGCGAGTGCTTTACCACTAGGCCACATTCCCAGCCCTCCATGAGACTCCAAAAAAAAACAACACTCAAAAACTGGAAGTGGTGCTGTGGCTTAAATGGTAGAGCACTAGCCTTGAGCACAGAGAGGCTCAGGGACAGCGCCCAGACCCTGAGTTCAAGGCCAAGGCCCATAACCCAACAAAAAAGGGATGGGAATGTGGCTCGGGGGTAAAGTGCTTGCCTAGCATGCATGAAGCCCTGGGTTCGATTCCTCAGTACCACATAAGCAGAAAAAGCCAGAAGTTCAAGAAGGGGGCTGGGAATGTGGCTTAGTGGTAGAGTGCTCGCCTTGCATGCATGAAGCCCTGGGTTCGATTCCTCAGCACCACGTAAACAGAAAAAGCTGAAGTGGCGCTGTGGCTCAAGTGGTAGAGAGGGAGAAAGATCCCCCACCCCCCACCCTGACCACAGCTCGGGCCGTTCTTCCCGCAGGGCTGACAAGTCTTGCTATGAGCGCATTTTAAGTTTCCTCTTCCATTTTTTAAATGTATGCAGACCCAGGAGACTGGAAAGCCTAGCACTGCCCCACCTGCCCTGCCTCCTGGCCAGTGCTAGCATCTCACACGACCGCAGTACCCGAGCAGAACCCAGGGCCCGACTGGCTCCTTGAAGCCCCACAGAGTTGCACATCACGTGTGTGCAGACCCACGTGACCTTATCACAAGGCCACAAGCAACTGTCACCCGGCCTTCACACTACCCCTTTTGTAGCCTCCCCATTCCACCCCTGCCCCCCATCCTTCCCCCTTTTCAATCATGACATCCTGTGGAATCCTACACAGTGCAAACACTAATCAACATGAGTGTATCATTAGGTGGTGATTTTGAGATTGGCGCTTTTGTCACGCAAAATGCTGGTGACACACACTTGTAACCCTAGCTACTCAGGAGTCGGTTCAAGGCCAGACCAGGAAGGAAAGCCCACAAGACCTTTACCTCCAATGAACCACCAGAAAACAGGAAGTAGAGCTGTGGCTCAAAATGACAGAGCTCTAGCCTTGAGTGAAAAAACACAGGGACGGCACCTAGCACCGAGTTCAAGCCCCGGGATAACAAAAAAATCATTTCCTTGAGGTCTCTCTTTTGCCAGCTTGTTTCCTGCCACAAGCGTATCACACTTGTTTGAACAATTGCCGTGGGGCTGGGGATATGGCCTAATGGCAAGAGTGCTTGCCTCGTATACATGAAGCCCTGGGTTCGATTCCCCAGCACCCCATATACAGAAAACGGCCAGAAGTGGCGCTGTGGCTCAAGTGGCAGAGTGCTAGCCTTGAGCAAAAAGAAGCCAGGGACAGTGCTCAGGCCCTGAGTTCAAGGTCCAGGACTGGGGAAAAAAAAAAAAAAGAACAATTGCCGTGAGAGATGTGTGGCTTGTGATAACTGAGGCTGCCAGGAACATTTCTGCCTGAACCTTCGTGAGGACAAGTGTGTCTCTGGAGTAGATGAGATCAGATGAGGCCTCAGCTGCCGCTCTCGGGGAGGCGGGGCCGGGGGGGGGGAGGCATTCATTAGAAGGAATGGCTCACACAATTTTGGAGGCAGCAAGTCCACCATCTGCAGAGCAGATGGCAGGCTGGGGAGGCAGAAGGGAGGAGGGGAAGAGGCAGGCAAGTTGAGCCCCAACTGATCTGGAGGCAGGATATTCTTCTGGGGGACCTTGGTCTTCTCTCTTAAGAACTGAACTGAAGCTGGGTGCCTGTGGCTCACACCTGCAATCCTAGCTACTCGAGAGGCTGACTCTTGCAGAACGATGGTTTGAAGCCAGGCCAGCCAGGAGAGAAAAGCTCTCAAAAGTCACCTCCAGTTGATCAGCAAAAAGCAGCTGGAAGTAGGGCTCAAGAGGTAGAGCAAGCAAGCCAGGCAAACATCAGGACTCCGAGTTCAGCTCCCAACAAAGGGGGAAAAAGATAAAAACCAAACATAAGAAAAAAAAATTTTTTTGTCGGTCATGGGGCTTGAACTCATTGCCTGGGCGCTGTCCCTAAGCTCTTTTACTCAAGGCTAGTGCTCTACCACTCTGAGCCATGGCTTCACTTCCACAAAATGTTAACTATTAACCGCAACTAAAAATACTTTCACAGCAACATCCGAACTGGTATTTGGCCAACAGCTGGGTTCCATAGCACAGTCACGCCCACAGACAATTTACCCTAAAAACTCACCAAAACCCGACAGCCACCCAGGCCTCGGCTGGTTCTTACCACCCTTACTGGAGGTTGGTATTGGTTTATTTTGAGAAGAGGTCTCACTCTGAAGCCCTGGCTGGCCTGGAACTCTCAACCCTGCCTTTTACACCCCCCCCTTCCCCCGCCACCTCCCACTGCTGGAATTACAGCTGTGCACCACCCGCCTCCCACTCTCCAGCCCAAGTTGGAAGTTTCTGGGAAAGGCCTGGAGGAGGCCAACCTCCCCGCCCAGAGCAGGGGCTCTCCCAGGCCTCCCTCTGTGCAGGGAAGACCAAGCAGCCACCCCTGGTCCTGACCTGCCCGCCCCATCTGCCATCTCTCAGCAGTTCCCACCTAGGTGGCGGGTTCTTGCACACTGAGCTGCCCCTTTTCCTCCTTAAAACACATCTGCGCAGCAATGTGTAAGTGATCAGCGTCTCCCGTCCTCGGTCCTCGGCAGCCTGCCTTGCCCTGCTTCACTTAAATTCCTCTGGATGGGGTGTGGGGCGTGGCCACCGCTCACTCGGTCTGAATTCGCAGTCCTGGGATGACGAATGCCGCTGAACACCTTCTCCTGTGTGTATCTGCCACCTGTGAATGCTCTTGGGTGAAGTGGCTGCAGTCCTTCTTTGGGTTCCACGTTCTATTTGGGTTCTATTCCTGGGACAGTGCAGGACTCTTGGTGGTAGCCAAGGCTCCTGCTGCCCCCACAATGCCCACCTCAGCTGCTGGTGGGAGGACTGGGAAGGGGGACTTTTCCCGAGTCTCTTCCTGTGCCCCCTCTCCACACTCTGGACATGGGAGGACAGAGGGGTGAGCAACTCTCAGGCCTTGAGAATCTTGCACCACGTGTGATGGGCCTCAAGGCCTAGCCACAGGCCTGAGCTGGTCCCTCTCCTGGCAACAGGGGCCTGCTCACGAGAGAGGCACACTGACCACCCTGGCCACCATCAGCTCCCCCCAGGACCCGGGTCACAAGTGGCTGAGTCCGGGAGACCGTTTGAGTGCGCAGCTGGCCAGGAGGGTCAGGGGTCAGAACAAGCCAAGCTCTTGGTCCCACCAGGAACCTGCCCCACCTCGTCCAACTGCAAGGGCACAGCCCTAACCTCCCCTCCAGGGCTCACCCCAACAGGCACAGGCAGAGCCCTCTCTGAAAGGCCACATCCCGCATGCCCTCCATCTGCTCCCACGGAGACCTTGTCAGACGGTGTTTTTGGTTGAGGGGAGGAAGCTGCCCGCGGGCTCCTGAGCCCTGGGTCCCTGGGCCACCAGCCCACCCTGGGGACCCCATCAGAGCAACACTGAAGATGGCAGCAGGGTGGGTGGGGCCAGCTCCCCCTGCTGGA
Organism: Perognathus longimembris pacificus; assembly: GCF_023159225.1. Taxonomy (NCBI): domain Eukaryota; kingdom Metazoa; phylum Chordata; class Mammalia; order Rodentia; family Heteromyidae; genus Perognathus; species Perognathus longimembris. Next base: position 61,500 of record NW_025960902.1, on the reverse strand, counting down.
CATGACTAGCAGAGCAGCCCAGTGTGATCAGTGCTTTTACTAGAGGTCAGCTACTAGAGGGGACAGGCGAGCTGTAAACATGCCCCTTCTGCCTGAGATCTGGTAAACACGAGGTGGGGTCTCCCACTGTCCACTAGGCGGCAACAGCAGCTTCAAGGTGTGCTGGAGCAACAGAGCCCTATCCAGGCTGGCACCCCAGGCTGGGTAGTGAGTGTCCAGGGCAGAGCTGGCATGGCGGACGGAGGTTGCCCCTACGGACGGTGTCCAGGCCAGCTGGTGGTCTTCAGGCGGAGCTCGGTGCCCATGCATCCAGTGAGACACGTCCAGCTAGATGAAGGTGGAGTCCAGAGGCCCAGCGTCCTGCTGGCTAAGCGCCCGGGCCTCAAACAGCTGCTTGATGAGGGCGGACTTCTCCTGCTCCAGCTGGGTGATGCGCTCGCTCTTGTCTGTCACCTCCTGGGGGGGGGTGCAGGTGGTCAGGGCCCGCTGGGCCTCCAGCCCGCCCCCCTCCCTTCACCTCACCTGAGTGAGGAGCCGGTTCTGCTCCTTCAGCATGAGGATGGTCTGCTGCGGCCAGCTTGGGGCTGAGGATGGGCTGGGAGCCCGGGGGGGGCACGGGGGCCCTGCCTGCGGACGGGGGGAGTCAGGCAGGCCTCTCGAGGGGAAGGGCGGCCCGGCGGGGGCGTCAGGAAGGGCCCCCTCGCTTACCCGGCCGGCACAGGCTGCAGCCAACAGCTCCCCCAGGCAGCGCGCCACCTCCTGCACTTTGGGAAGGAGCCGCCCCAGGGGGCGGGGACTCCCCTCGGCCCCCAAGTCCTGAGAGAGAAGCAGGGAGAGCTGGGCGGGCGGGCAGGGCGGAGGCAGGGGGGTCTGGGGCGGGAAGGCCCGGCACTCACGTCCCCAGCCCGGCGCTGGCTCAGGCGGCGCTGGCGCTCCTGCACCCGCTGCAGCTGCTGCTGGTACCAGTCCCGGCCCCGGGCCATCATTTCCAGCCCCTGCAGGAGCACCTCCTGCTCCTGCTCCAGCTCCTTCATCTGCTTCAGCTACAACACACGTGCGCACACGGGGGCCCGCAGGCTCAGTGCAGCCGGTGCGAGTGCGAGGCAGCGCCCGCGGCCCGGAGGCTCTGCCCCGGGAGCGCGCCTCTCCCCCCAGGCTTCCTGCACCCACGCCCCCCCCTGAGGGCTCAGTGCAGGCGGGCAGGCCAGTGGCCCACACCTAGTGCCCCCCCCATCCCTCAGGGATCTGGACATCCCTCCGGTGGATTCAAGCCCAGGGGCCAGAGGCCCCAGAATCCAGGCCTGACCGCCCCTCCCCGGCCTCCTGGACGGCACGGAGTCCCTCTCACCAGCTGACAGTCCACGCCGTTGGTGATGGTGTGTCTCCGCCGCTCGCCTCGGGCCCGAGGGGCCCGCCGGGCCTCCCCCACGCCTGCCCCCGGGGCCCTGCAGCCCACCGTGCCTGTGGGGAGAGGCCAGGGCGTGTCTCGCCTCTGAGCCTGCCTGGAGGGGCTCCAGGCTCCAGCCCGTCCCGGGCTCCCCACCCAGCCCTGCAGGCTCTGCCAGCCCCTGCGCCCCTGCAGCAGAGACGGGCCCGGCCGGGGCCTGCTCCCCCCTCGCCAGCCTCGGGGAGGCTGTGAGCTCGCTGCGGGCAAGGGCCACTTTCAGCTCTTTTCTGTAACCCCTAGCCCAGATGTGGCACAGCAGCTACATCTTGGGAGGGTCTCAAAGGCCCCTGCCTGAGTCAAAGGTCAGGGGTGAGATGGGTGACCTACACAGGACCCTTGGGTGCAGGAGCGGGCATAGGGAGAGGAGGAGGGGCTGGGTGACGGAACCGGAACTCTTCAGAAAGTGGCCACGCGTGCCGGGCGCCTGCGGCTGGCGCCTGTCATCCCGGCTACGCGGGAGGCTGAGATCTGAGGATCCTGAGCGCTGTGGCTCAAAGTGGCAGGTCACCAGACTTGAGCTGAAGAGCCCAGGACAGCACCTGGGCCCAGGGTTCAAATGCTGCAACTGACCAAACAAAGTAGCCATGTGTAGGTGCTGGACAGCGTGCCCAGTAAGCAGGCAGCCATGTCCTTGAGGCCATGAACTCCTGCCTGGTCTACTAAGGCTCACGGGACGCCTCCAGGAGGGACAGCTTTCTGTTGGCACAAGTGGAGTGCAGGTGTGCTTCTCTCTCTCTCTCTCTCTCACACACACCCCCATCCTCCAGCTCGGCAGGTATGGTATGAGAGCAGGGCAGGGATCCCGGCTCCCAGCAGCCCCAGAGCGCGTGTCCCGGCCTGCTGTGTGGAGCAGAGCGCCCAGCGCTGGGGGTGCCGCAGCCAGGTGCCGGGGTGGGGGCAGGGCAGGCAGGTGCTGAGAGGATGCAGGCACGCCGGGGAGGAGACTCTGACTCCGGGCCGGGGGACCGGGTGCCGGTGCATGCTGAAGTGCTTCACTGGGGAGCTAGGTTGGCTTTACTCCCAAAGCCAGGGGCACCCAGAATCCCCTGACTCCTGTGGGCCCTGGCCGGCTGCTAAGCAATCACAGGGAGTGACAGTTGGACAGAGCTCGGCCTGCAGCCCGCCAGCAAGGGAGGCCAGTATTGCCCCGTGGGCATTTGGCACACAGCCTTCAGAGGGGTGTGACCACGCACCAGAGCCACCCAGGGCTCCAGGGTGGAAGAGGACCGGACCGGAGAAACCCTTGGCCTGTCCATCACAGGCAACCCCATGGTTGACTTCACGCGGCACAGCGCCCTGGACGGGGTCTAGGGGATGGTCCCTGAATTTGGGCACAAGGACAGGGAGGCCCCGCTTTGAAGGGCAGGGCAAGTCCCCGCCCAGCAGAACTGATGGACGCCTTTCCTAGGGAGGCAGTGCACGGTCGCCCCAAGGGTAGCAGAGGGCAGAGAGAGGCCTAGTGCAGCCGGCAGGGCTACGGGTGATACCACAAAGGACTGGCAGCGTGTGCGCAACACCAGGAAGGACGGGCAGCTGCCACGGGTGCGCTCGCTGCTGCACCTGGAAGGGCACGCGCGCCACCACGTGCACCGGCTGAACGCGTTCAGGGGCTGAGGGGCCTGGGGGCTCCTCTGCGAGTCCAGCCCTGACTCCCAACCATAATGCAGGTCCTGTTCCCAAGGCAGGCACGCGGGACGGGGTGCAGACAGGGGACATTCTACAGGCTCTTGTCCCTGCCAATTGGACTGGAAGCCAGAAGAGCCTGCTGAAGTCTCCAGAGACCATATTCTGTACCCCTCTGTGGCAACAGCACAAGACCACCACTGCCTTCCCAGAACAGTCCAGGACAGTGCAGGACCCCCCCCCCCCCCCCGAGCACAGACCTGCAGGTGGGCAGGCCCCCCACCCCACCCCCCTCCCCCAGCACAGACCTGCAGGTGGGCAGGCCCCCCACCCCACCCCCTCCCCCAGCACAGACCTGCAGGTGGGCAGGTCCCCCACCTCCCCAGTCCCCCCCAGCACAGACCCGCAGGTGGGCAGGCCCCCCACCTCCCCAGTCCCCCCCAGCACAGACCCGCGGGTGGGCAGGACCCCCACCCCCTCCCCCCCAGCACAGACCTGCAGGTGGGCAGGACCCCCCACCCCCCTCCCCCCCAGCACAGACCTGCAGGTGGGCAGGACCCCCCACCCCCCCTCCTCCAGCACAGACCCGCAGGTGGGCAGGCCCCCCACCTCCCCAGTCCCCCCCAGCACAGACCCGCGGGTGGGCAGGACCCCCACCCCCTCCCCCCCAGCACAGACCTGCAGGTGGGAGGACCCCACCCCCCAGTCCCCCCCAGCACAGACCTGCAGGTGGGCAGGCCCCCCACCCCACCCCCCTCCCCCAGCACAGACCTGCAGGTGGGCAGGACCCCCCCACCCCCCCAGCACAGACCCGCAGGTGGGCAGGACCCCCACCTCCCCAGTCCCCCCAGCACAGACCTGCAGGTGGGCAGGCCCCCCACCTCCCCAGTCCCCCCCAGCACAGACCCGCAGGTGGGCAGGCCCCCCACCCCCCCTCCCCCCAGCACAGACCCGCAGGTGGGCAGGCCCCCCACCCCGCCCCTCAGCACAGACCCGCAGGTGGGCAGGACCCCCACCCCCCTCCCCCAGCACAGACCCGCAGGTGGGCAGGCCCCCACCCCCTCCCCCCCAGCACAGACCTGCAGGTGGGCAGGCCCCCACCCCCTCCCCCCCAGCACAGACCCGCAGGTGGGCAGGACCCCCCACTCTTCCTAGCACAGGGCTCCAGGCCCCAGGCCACCTCCGGCGGCTCCTGCGGGGCCAGGCTGAGCCCTTGGGAGGGGGCCCTGGGCCGCGGGGGCCAGCTTGGAGACCATCGCCCTCCTACAGACGGAAGCCACAGGCCCGCGGCCGGGGGCCCAGGCGTCCTGGGGCGCAGGCCGGGGGGGGGGCGGCCCTCCGGCCCTCACACCCACCGGTGTCCCGGGCTCGCCCCGGGCCCCCGCGCCCACCGCGCCCGGCCTCGGGCCCCCGTCCCTCCGGCGCGGCCGCGTCACTCACCGGCGCCGGCGCCGGGGCTCGGCTCCCGCGCGGCCGGGGGCGGCGGCTTCCTCCCGGGGCCGGCGTGCGGCTCGTCGGCCGGCGCGGGGCCCAGGCGCGGCGGCGGCGGGGGCGCCCCGGGCCGCTCGCCGTCCGGGTGGAGCAGCGAGGTGCGCAGGCCCGCCACGAAGCGCTCGAAGGTGAGGAGGCCGCTGGCCGGGGCCTCGCGGCGCAGGCCCTCCAGCACGCCGCGGGGCAGCTCGCGCGCGTCCGCGCCGCGCCAGCGGGACTCGATCTCGCGCAGGTGCACGCAGCCCCGCCGCCGGTCGTCCAGGATGTCGAAGAGCGTGCGCAGGCTCTGCAGGAAGGCGCGCGGCAGGCCCTCGGTCGCGGCGGGCGCGGCGGGCGGCGGGCGGCCGCGCTCGGCCATCGCCGCCGCGGCGGCCATGGGCGCGGGCTCCGAGCCCGCTTCCGCCGCAGCCCGCGCAGCCCGCGCAGCCCGCGCTGCCGCCGCCGCCGCCGCCGCCGCCGCCGCCACAATAGCGGCTACTTTTGAACGGGGCTCATTAGCATCCGCGGCGCCCATTGGCCGGGCGCCGCCGAGCTGCTTCCCGATTGGCTGGGCGGCCGCCAGCCCGGGTTTGATTTTTCCCGTCCGGGCCGGGGCGCGCCGCGCGGCGGCTCCGCTCGGGGACGGGCCCGGGGGGGGGGGGGGGGCGGCGGGGGTCCCGGCCGCGACTCCCCGGCTCCGCCTCCGCCTCCCCTTCGCCCTCCACGCCCACTGGCCCGCCTGCTCGGCTCGGCCTTCTCCCCTTTCTCCCCCAGCGCTCCACCCTCTCGGAGGGGGACCCCCGGCGCCCCACAAAAGGAGAGCGAAAGCCTGCCTGTCCCCAGGCCACCTCTCCGCGGATACGGGGGCTCCCTTTCCTGGACCCGAGGCCCCCGGGGAATCGGAGGCTCCAGCCGGCTGGGCGCTGCCCCGACAGAGGCCTCTCTGTCCCCACGACGAACTCCTCCCTTTGGCCTCTCGGGACTGTCTGTCCTGTCTGCCGGAAGCAGGACAAGGCTGCTTTCTCCCGTGTCCCCAGATGCCCATTCGGTGACCGGCTCCTTGCTCTCCTGCTCCCTGGCTACAGTGCTTCCTCAGCAGACATCTCCGGCTCTTCTGGCTCTCGTTGTCCTGGGCTTCCAGGTCTACTGCTGGGGGGGGGGGGGGGCTGACTGTCTGTCCCTTTCTGGCTGCCCCATGGAAAGGAGAGGTTGTCTCAGGAGGGCTCTGTCCTCCACTTCTGGCCGAGTTCTGTGTAGTCTCCGGCTTGAAAGTCTCTAACCTTGGATGCCTGGCTTAAGGTGGTCTCCCTAGGAAACCCAATGCTGTTTGGGAACAGGCCAGGGCCACTCTAAGACCTGACATTAGCCTGGCCCATCGTGTTGCTCAGTGGGCATCATATAGAAACCTTAGCTGGAGAGAGTGCCATCAAAATGCCAGGAGGCTCGCCTCTGTAATCCTAGTTACTCAGGAGACTGAGATCTGAAGATCATGGTTCAGTTCAAAGCCAGCCTGGGCAATAAAGTTCATGAGACTCTTATCTCCAGTTAACAACCAAAAATAAAAAATAAAAATAAAAATAAAGCCCACAAGTGGTAGAGTGCTAGCTTTGAGCAAAATAGCTCAGGGACAGCACCCAGGTCCTGAGCTCAAGCCCCGAGACAGGAGGAACACGCACGTGCACACATGTATATACACATACACACACAGTCTGATTGCACGTCGAGGACGCTATGGATGGATAAGGCCGGGCACAGTTCTGTGGAACTGGAGCAGAGATTGGTGTTGGTGTGCCAGCAACACCACTGCTGCTCGAGATAACAGAGCCAGTGGTGCCCAGGCCAGGCCAGAGTGCTGGGTAAACCTGAGCACACTTAGAGAGAAGGGGAAAGCCCAGGGGAAGTGTCCTCAGCTGTCCTCCCGTGGATTTTCCCATGACCCCTGGCTGGGCCCTGGTAGAAGGCAGAGGAGAGATGGGAGTGAGTGCCTGGCTTTGGGGGTGGCACTGTCCATTCCCCACTCCGTGTCCCCTCCTGAACTCTGATGAGCCCTCCATCCACTGGGCCTGGCCACTCTGCTGATGTGGAGGCCTCAACACTGTCCCTCTTTAGGGGTCTTCCAGAGCCCAGGCCAGGTCTGGGGGTATGTGAAGTCCCTGGCTTTTCAAGGCCTCCATCCCGTGTATAGTCCTCACTGTGCCAGCCAGGCAGGGTTCCTTGGGGAAAGGTGGGCAGAGCCCCCCCCCCCCGCCCTTGCTCCCTCATAGGGTCCAGCACTAGCATGGAGAGGAGCCAGAAAGAGTTGTCTAGTCCCCCGAACCTTCCCTAGGATGCTTTGGTCTCTACCTTGGCCTCAGGCCCGTTCCTCTGGACTTTTGGACAAGGCCCTAAGGCAAAGATATTTGTTGGTGGTCCACACACCTTGTCAACACTCACACTTGTCTGTTAGGTCTGCCCAGGCAGGCTCTTTCTTCTGGTCCTATAAGTAAGTGTCTCTTGATGCATAAACCTGGTTTTGTTTTGCAGCTTCTTATCTTGGCCTCAACTCCCACCTAGAGGCAGGATTTGGGAGTCATCAGACCCAGAATGTATCAAGGTAAACCCTTGACAGCCGCTTTCCAGATGCACGCAGCCCCTCCTCAGGGCTTCCGTGGACTCCGGCCTGGGGCATGCGGCTTGCCCGGCCCAGCAGGTTCCATCTGCTCTCTACCCTCCATTCCAACGTGTGCTCCCGCAGCATTTCCATCTCCCGAGCCTGCAGAGCAGAGGCTTGCTCATGTCCTCAGCAAGCACCCCTCGAGCATCGCCTTTACCCCGTCCTGGGGCGCAGCCCTCACCTGCTCAGTCACGTGAGTGCCCGCTGGGGGCGGGAACGCGGGGTAGGGCCGGCTAGCCTTCCCGCGGGCCCGCGGGGGACCGGGGGCGGGGACTGCGAGGGCCAGGCCTGGGGCGGGCCCTGCCGTGCCGGAGGCGGGGACAGAGAGGACCGGGAGCCAGGGCGGGCACCGGGGCTCGGGCCTCCGCGGACCGGGCACGGAGCGGGGCCCGGCGGGCCTAGGGGCGGGCCAGGGCCTGCTCCGGGACGCCGGGGACCGGCCCGGGGCGGGCGCTCGAGCCCAAGCGTGGGCGGGGCCGCGTCGCGGGCGGGGCCTGCGCGAGGGCCCCGCCCCCGGTCCCGCGGTGGCGGTCGGAAGGAGCCCGCGAGTCACGAGGGCCAGCGAAGGGCGGGGACGTGTCGTGGGCGTGGCTCGCTCGAGGCCCCGCCCCTCGGCTCAGCCCGGACCCGGGCCAGGCGGTGCCGGTCGGAAGGAGCCCCCGAGTCACGAGGGCCAGCCGAAGGGCGGGGAAGTGTCGTGGGCGTGGCCCTCTCGAGGCCCCGCCCCTCGGCTCAGCCGGGCTCGGGGTGCGGGTCGGAAAGAGCCCGCTAGTCACGAGGGCCAGCGAAGGGCGGGGAAGTGTCGTGGGCGTGGCCCGCTCGAGACCCCGCCCCTCGGCTCAGCCGGACCCGGGCCCCGCGTTGCAAGTCGGAAGGAGCCCGCTAGTCACGAGTGCCAGTGAAGGGCGGGGAAATGTCGTAGGCGTGGCCCTCTCGAGGCCCCGCCCCTCGGCTCAGCCGGACCCGGGCCCCGCGTTGCAAGTCGGAAGGAGCCCGCTAGTCACAAGGGCCAGCGAAGGGCGGGGAAGTGTCGTGGGCGTGGCCCTCTCGAGGCCCCGCCCCTCGGCTCAGCCGGACCAGGGTCCGGGGTGCAGGTCGGAAAGAGCCCGCGAGTCACGAGGGCCCGCTGAAGGGCGGGGGCGTGGCCTGCGCGAGGGCCCCGCCCTCCCGTCCCCGGTCCCGTGGTGCGGGTCCGGAAGGAGCCCGCGAGTCACGAGGGCCGGGCGGGCCGTGTCGTGGGCGTGGCCCGCGCGAGGCCCCGCCCCTCGGCTCCGCCCGGGCCCGGGCCCCGCGGTGCCGGCCCGGAGGGAGCCCGCCGCGCCGGGGGCCATGGCTTCGGAGCCGGCGGTGCGCGCGCGGCTGCGGCTCGCGGGCCAGGAGCACCTCCTGCGCTTCTGGGCCGAGCTGGCGCCGGGGGCCCGCGCGGCGCTGCTGGCCGAGCTGGCGCCGTGGGAGCCGGACGCGCTGCGCCTGCACTGCCGGCGAGCCGCCGCGGCCTGCGCGCGCCCCTCGGGCCCGCCGCCGGGCCTGGCCTCGCGCCTCGGGCCGCTGCCCCCGGAGCGCCTGGGCCGCGCGAGCCGCAGCGACCCCGAGACGCGGCGGCGCTGGGAGGAGGAAGGTAGGCGGCGCCGCGTCCGCTGCCCGCGGGAAGGGCGACGGTGGCCCGGCAGCCGCCCCGCGCCCGGGCGTCCCCTCACCGCGGCCCTCGCCCCCAGGTCTCCGGCAGATCGCCTCGAACAAGGTGGCCGTGCTGCTCTTGGCCGGTGGGCAGGGCACTCGTCTGGGCGTCACCTACCCCAAGGGCATGTACCAAGTGGGGCTGCCCAGCCAGAAGACCCTGTACCAGCTGCAGGCCGAGCGGATCCGTCGCGTGGAGCAGTTGGCTGGGGAGCGCCATGGGACCCGCTGCACCGTGCCCTGGTTTGTCATCCCTCCCGGTGTGACCCGGGCCTCCACGCACACCTAAGGCCCGGGAGCGGGGCGGGCACGGCCCCGGTCGGAGCCAGGGCCTCGCCGCTGCCCACCTCCTCCGGCCCTCGGAAGGTGGCTCAGCGCGGCCTCCCCTTCAGGTACATCATGACCAGTGAGTTCACGCTGGGGCCCACGGCCAAGTTCTTCAGGGACCACGACTTCTTCCACCTGGATCCTGACAACGTGGTTCTCTTTGAGCAGCGCATGCTGCCCGCAGTGACCTTCGATGGCAGGGCCATCCTGGAGCGCAAAGACAAAGTCGCCATGGCCCCAGGTACGGCCCAGCCCCGAGGGAGTGGCCCCCCAGCCTGGGCCTGGCCTCGGGGGAGAGGCCCCTGATCCCTCTCTGTCCTAGGGGAGTGAAGTGGTGGGGCTTGTTTCCGGCAGCACTTCCTAGACTTAGCACGCAGGGCTCGTTTTCCTCTCCCTCTGCAGACGGCAATGGGGGTCTCTACTGCGCCCTGGCAGACCACCAGATTCTAGAGGACATGGCGCGCCGGGGAGTGGAGTTTGTTCACGTGTACTGTGTCGACAATATCCTGGTGCGCCTGGCAGACCCGGCCTTCGTCGGCTTTTGTGTGCTGCAGGGTGCAGACTGTGGTGCCAAGGTAAGCCCCTCGCCCGTCTCCCGCCAGCGCCTCCGCCCCCTTCCTCCTGCCGTCTCTGAGTCCATCCCCGGTGGCTGCAGGTGGTGGAAAAGGCGTACCCCGAGGAGCCCGTGGGCGTGGTGTGCCAGGTGGACGGGGTCCCCCAGGTGGTGGAGTACAGCGAGATCAGCCCCGAGACCGCCAGGCTGCGCAGGCCCGAGGGCGGCCTGCTCTACGGCACTGGCAACATCTGCAACCACTTCTTCACCACGGCCTTCCTCCAGACGGTGGTCAGGTGTGCCACGCGGGGGCTGGGGAGTCCCCGCCGGTGCTGCCCGCGCCCACCAAGAACCGACCGGCCGTGCTAGACTGGCCCCAGTGCCCTGGGCCCAGGGTGTCCTGAGCTGGGTGTCAGCCTGGCCTGAGCTGGGCTGAGGCCGGCGGCCGTGGTGGGTAGGTGAGGTGGAGGAAGTTGCGGCACTGGAGAGCCAACGGGAGTCACGCTCCGGGCAGCAGGTGGGAGGCGCTAGGGCCGCGTCTGCCGTTTCCCATGGGTCAGCCCACCCCGGCCCGTTCCCATCCCCCAGGGCAGCGGTGTGGCCATGGCGCCCAGGTCTTGGCACCGCGTACGCAGAGTGCAGACCTGTGCCCTCCGCAGAGACCCGGCTGGACCACTGCCTCTGGTGCCCAGCGCCGGGGTCAGGCAACCCAAGGAGACCCTGTCTGAACCTTCTTCCTGTCCGTCCTCTGCCTCCAGGGAGTTTGAGCCTGCGTTGAAACCTCACGTGGCGGTGAAGAAGGTCCCCTACGTGGATGAGGAGGGGAATCTGGTAAAGCCGCTAAAACCGAATGGGATAAAGATGGAGAAGTTTGTGTTTGATGTGTTCCAGTTTGCTAAGTTAGTGGTAGAGCCATTTAATTTTTCTTTTCTTTCTCTGTCCTGTGCTGGGTTCTGAGGGCCAGCAGGGAAGTAGGGGCTTGGAGAGGATCTGGGAGGAAGACACCCACTGGTGCCCCCACTCCCCCCTGGGACCCACAATGCCCCTCACCAGGCTCAGGTGCTCATGGGACAGACCCCCCCACTTAGTCCCTGTGAGCCAGGCCCTGCCTTGCTGGCCCCCACCAGGGCTGTGGGTGGGACATGGCGTAACCGGCCCCTCTCCCCACCAGGAACTTCGTTGCCTTTGAGGTGCTTCGAGAGGAGGAGTTCTCTCCCCTAAAGAATGACCACACTGCTGCCAGAGACAACCCCTCCACCGCCAGGCGGGCTCTGCTGACCCAGCACTACCGCTGGGCCCTGCGGGCGGGGGCCACCTTCCTGGACGCCCAGGGGCGCCGGCTTCCGGAGCTGCTCAAGTGAGTAGGTCCTGAGGGCCGGCCTGGAGGAGGCGGGTTGTCCCGGCTCCCTCCTCTCCTCGGGCAGGCTGTATGCCCCCGCCAGGCCTGGCCTGCAGTGACTCAGACGCACCCTGGCCTCACTGATAGCTACGGGGAGTCAGATGACTCACACCCCACACTTCTTAAGCTTTGACCCTAACTCCAGGCACCACCTTCACAGGGCAGCAAAGACCCTGGCATCTGTCTTTCCGGCCTGGGACTGCAGCTGGGTGGCTGCCGGGGGAAGTCCGGGCCCGTGGGTGCTTTCCAGTGCAAGCAGTGGGTGGGGGTGGGGGCCTGGCAGGGGCTGGCGGGGCCTGGCACCGGGCTTGCCCGGTCCCCCGTCCAGCGGCTGGCTATCTTGTGCTGGGGCGCTGCTCCAAAGGCAGCTGCTGACTGCTCTCCGCCCTTCCAGCTTGCCACCGGGTGAGGACCCGCCAGCTGTCTGTGAGATCTCGCCCTTGGTGTCTTACTGCGGAGAGGTGAGGGGCCTCCCCGTCTGGGGTTTGTCTCCGGTCTGGAGGACCCCTGGGAGAGGCGGGTGCTGGGGGGGGGGGGGCAGGTCACAGCCCCGCTTCCGTTTACCAGTACGGCAGATGGGACCGGCAGGCTTTTCTGGGAGTCTCGGCTGGTTCTCCCTGGGTTCCGGCAGACCTGGGACCCTGCCGCGGCGACTCTGGGGGGGCTGGATGGGCAATTTGACTCTGTAACGCCTTGTTTCCAGGGGTTGGAAGCACTGCTGCGGGGCCAGCAGCTCCAGTCTCCATTCATCCTGGATGAGGCCCAGGCCACAGTGCTGCGTCCGCACGACGCCTGACGGGCTCCCAGCACCCAGGGGTGCCTGGCCAGGAGTGCGGTGGATTTATGTCTCCAGCTGTGGGACGGGGCGGGTGTGCTGGGGTACGGGGGGGGGGGCGGGGGGGGCGGCTTTTCCGTCACCCGTCGCCTATGCACACAAGTGACTGCTGGCCTTCTACTAGCTCTTTGGTTTTATTTCTGGCTGTGGGGTTCACTTTGCAGAACAGGACTGAGAGGAGGCTTCATCTGGGGGCCAGGGCAGAGGTGTCCTCCAGACAGGCCTGCTCTGTCCTGCACCTCTGAGGTGAGGCTGTGGAACCCGGCAGGGAGGGGTCAAGGCCGCCCGCCGCCCCTCCCCTCCTCAGGCGGGAGGCTGGGCTATCCCTGCCTGAGGCGCTGCCTGGGGCAGACAGAGAGGCCCCAGCCTCTGCGAGAGCAGCCCGCTGCCCTGGCCTCCCGAGTCCTCCCCAAGCCTCTGCCTCTCAAGCCTTGGCTGCAAGTGCGCATGCTGCCTCCTCTGTGTGTGTGTGTGTGTGAGTGTGTCAGCACTAGGCTTGGATTCAGGGCCTCTCGGCCTTTTCTGATCACAACGGGTGTGCTTGACTACTTAAATCATTCCTCCACTTCCACCTTTCTAATAGCTAGGTGGAGGTGAGTCTCAAATTTACCGACCCAGGCTCAGATCTCAGCCTGGCGGGGGCTGGGTGGCGGGAATCCCCCGTGAGCCGGCTGCCCTCAGGCCACACTTGAAGTGCTTCCTCCAGGAGCCACTGGGACCTTGCTGGTGGCCTTCTGGGTGGGCGCTGGGTCACTTGCTGACTTCTAGCTGAGATGGGGATGCGGCCGGCACCTCCGGTCCCCCCAGAGGGGCTCTCTCCCTCTTGAGGTGCTGCTCCCCTCTTGATCTACGCCCTATTCCCCTGTGGGAACCGTGGGGCCCTTCCTGACTCAAAGGCCACTGGGAAGTGTGCAGCTGCTGAGTCAGCACCGCTCAGCGAGGGCCACTTCCAGCCCACCAGCTGGCCAGGGTGGGTAGGATGACCCACACCGGGGTGTGGCCAGGCCCACCCACTGCCATTATTCCAGGGCTGGGACCCGGAAGGCAGCTTGGCCTTCGGCCCTCAGTCAAGCCTGGTGCCCCTCTTTGTCGCACAGACAGGCAGGCCACAGGCAGAGTCCTGTTCACAGCTGCTTCTCATGGTCACAGCGAGAAGAAATGCAATCTTTTCTGCAAGCATTGTTAAGTTTGGTAAATTCTTAAAAGAACTCTTTAGAAATGTAATTTTAGCAGGTGCCAGTGGCTCACGCCTGTAGTCCTTACTCCTCAGGAGTCTCAGATCCGAGGATCACAATTCAAAGCCAGCCTGGGAGGCTTTGGAACTCTTATCTCCAATTAACCACCAGGAAATCAGAAGTGGCACTGTGGCTCAAAGTGGTAGAGTGCTAGCTTTGAGCAGAAAACCTTAAGGATAGCATCCCGAGTTCAAGCCCCAACAAAAGAAAAAAAAAATGTCTGGGTTGGGAATGTGGCTTAGTGGTAGAGTGCTTGTCTAGCGTGCATGAAGCCCTGGGTTCCATTCCTCAGCACCACATACACAGAAAAAGCCAGAAGTGGCTTAAATGACAGAGCGCTAGCCTTGAGCATGGAGAGGCTCAGGGACAGCGCCCAGGCCCCAAATACAAGTCCCAGGACTGGCAGAAAAAGAAAAAAGCCTGGTGCTGGTGGCTCAGGCCTGTAATCCTATTCAGGAGGCTGAGATCTGAGGATTGCAGTTCAGAGCCAGCCCAGGCCCCAGGCAGAAAAGTCCGTGAGACTCTCATCTCCAATTATCCGCCAGGAAACTGGAAGTGGTGCTGTGGCTCGAGTGGCACAGTGCTAGCCTTGAGCTGAAGAGCTCAGGGACAGCACCCAGGCCCTGAGTTCAAACCCCATGATCAAAAAAAACCCCAAAACAATAAAAAAAAAACCTGAAGTTCCCACAGATCCACAATCAACAGCAATTAATTGCTGGGGCTGACAGGGCTTTGGTGAGCACCATTTTGGAGCACAGAGGAGTAGTGACGAGGGCCAGGTACACAAAGGCTGGCGCCCAGGGTCCCCTTGGCAAACAAATCCACAGCAGGAGGTTGAGGCCCCACGTGTGCCTGCGCAGCCCTGCACCAGGCTGCAGGGGGGGCGGGGCGGGGCGGGGTGCTCCCACACCCTCAGCTGGACAACTTGCCTGGTGGCTGGCTCACCTGCATCCACATCCTCCCCTTTTCCTGGACACTGAAGCAGAAACCTTAAAGGGGATCCCACGAGGAGGGGGCCGCGGGGCCCGAGGGGCTGATGCAGCGGGCAAGCTGCAGGCGGAGAGTGGGGAGCCCTCGGCTCGCTGGGTGGGGCTGCTTGCTTGTGGGCAGCTGGGCTGGGGTACCCTCCAAGCCCGAGCTCCTCATGCTCCCAGGCAGGGCGGTGGGGGGCTGGTGATGGGCCAGGGCCTGATCTGGGACGGAGGGAGCGGGACCTGGAGATGGGGCAGCCTGTGCTGGGCGGCCCACCCCCACCCCTATGCCTGGGAGTTGTTACTATTACCAAGGTTGGAATGGTGCCCTGGCCCAGCCACAGCACGAGCAGGGGGTCCAAGGAGCAAGGGGATGATGGAGACAGAAGGCTGACGGCACGACTCTATTCCAGCAAAAGCCTTCGCTGTATACACCTAGATTTGTCCCATGCTGGTATAATTACTGTCCTAGGACCCACTGGGCCCGAAAAGTACAGACAGCACACACCCTTCCTCATTCTATTTCAATCGGTCTTGGTCCACCAGGCTCCCTCAGACAAGCCTCCAGACCCGGAAGCTGAAAGACACTTCCCCAAACCCAAGTATTTGCAGCCCCGAGGGAACGCAATGGAATAAAAGACCCTGTTTGTCAATAAACTGTCACCAAACGAGCAGCTGGTGAAAGCTGGAGCAATACGCCTGTCCTTCTAGCTCCTAAGGAGACAGATCTGAGAATCAAGGCTCAGAGCCAGCTCAGGCAGACAAATTCCAAAGATTCTTACCTCCACTTCAGCAGAAAAGGTAGAACTGGCTCCAGCGGTAGGGCCTCAGCAGACTTCAGCAGAAAAGGTAGAACTGGCTCCAGCGGTAGGACCTCAGCAGACTTCAGCAGAAAAGGTAGAACTGGCTCCAGCGGTAGGGCCTCAGCAGACTTCAGCAGAAAAGGTAGAACTGGCTCCAGCGGTAGGACCTCAGCAGACTTCAGCAGAAAAGGTAGAACTGGCTCCAGCGGTAGGACCTCAGCAGACTTCAGCAGAAAAGGTAGAACTGGCTCCAGCGGTAGGACCTCAGCAGACTTCAGCAGAAAAGGTAGAACTGGCTCCAGCGGTAGGACCTCAGCAGACTTCAGCAGAAAAGGTAGAACTGGCTCCAGCGGTAGGGCCTCAGCAGTGAGAGACAAAGCCAAGTGCGAGCTCCAGGCCCAGGAGTTGAAGCCACACCGCCAGCACCAAAGACAGAAGTCCAAAAAGAATAACAGCAAATTAGGGTTATTGTGCAAAGACAAATGTCTGTTATTTGCGTACTTCATGCAGGACAATTTGTGTAGAGGAAAGGATTTGTTTAAAAGGGAATCCAGGGCTGGGGATATAGCCTAGTGGCAAGAGTGCCTGCCTCGGATACACGAGGCCCTAGGTTCGATTCCCCAGCACCACATATACAGAAAATGGCCAGAAGCGGCGCTGTGGCTCAAGTGGCAGAGTGCTAGCCTTGAGCAAAAGGAAGCCAGGGACAGTGCTCAGGCCCTGAGTCCAAGGCCCAGGACTGGCAAAAAAAAAAAAAGGGAATCCAATGAATAAATGGGCCACTGGGCGAATAATAGACCTTTTTTTTTTTTTTTTCGGCTGTGGGGTTTGAACTCTAGGCCTGGGTGTTGTCCCTGAGCTCTTCAGCTCATTAGTGCTCTACCACTTGAGCCACAGCGCCACTTTGGTTTTCTGGTGGTTAATTGGAGAAAAGAGTCTCAGGGACTTTCCTTCCTGGGCTAGCTTTGAACCGTGATCCTCAGAACTCAGCCTCCTGAGTAGCTGGGATGAGCCACCGATGCTCGGCCTAAGACATTTGAGTGCCCAAGAAAATGGGGAATCAAAGGGACTAAGAAAAGGTGCATATGAGCCAGTGAGTACATGCTCAGCACCCTGAGATCCGCAGCACCCCACAGAGTAGGAAAGAGGTAATGCAGCGCCACAGAGGATGCGTTAGATCTGAAGGATCCTAATTCTGTAAGCCTATCAATACACTACAAGAAGAGATACTGCAGGTGCCAGCGGCTCGCACCTGTATTCCTAGCTACTCAGGAGGCCGAGACATGAGGATGGCAGTTCAAAGCCAGCCCAGACAGACAAATCTGAAACGCATGCCCAGTTAACCAGCAAAAAAACCAGAACTGAAGGCATAGTGCAGATGGTAGAATGCCAGTCCTGAGGGGAAGTCAAGTGAAAACACAAGGCTGACTTCAGGTCCTAGTACTGGTGCACGCACGCGCACACACACAAGTTGAGCATCCAGTTACTTATGTTACCCAGCCTATCTACCTCTGTGAGCTCCACAGAGCTCCCGGAAGCAGAATGCAAACACGAGTGGCCGTGTTCATCCCAGCACCCTTCATGAGAGCGTGCCTGTGGAAATAGCCCAAATGTCCTCCACTGACACAAGAACAGATCAACACCAAGTGGCGTGTGAACACACAGCATTATGCTGAGTGAAACCAGCCTCACAGGAGGACAGCTATTACATGATTCTGGTCATGACATTCCCAGAGTGACCACATAAACTTGTAGGGACAAAGCGGATTGAAATGCCAGGGGCTGTGTACAGGGGACAGTATGTTTGGGATGGTGAATAGTTTAAATAGCACATGTGGGAATAGCACATGGTGAATGTACCAAATGGTGCATTGCATCTCATTGGTGAAATGCTATTTTACATACGGATGACACAGCACCCGAGCGGCCCTGCCCCAGGTAGAGGTAATACAGGTTGTGGGCACCGGAGCTGCTTGGGAACACGATGGCCCGGTGCCCACCTGCCCAAATCCAGCAGATCTGAAGCCTGAGGGGGCACGGCCTCTCTGCAAGCTGTGGAGGGTAGGAGGTCACCGGGGCCCAGAAACCCACACGGGGTTCGGGGAGGGAATGGTGCATGGAGCCACCCGCGTGGCCAGTAGGAGGGGTGGGGTGTCTGGGGGGGGTCGTACCCTCCTTCCCTCCTGCAGTACCTTCCCCAAGGTCCTCCCCTTTGCTGCCCGGGCAAGTCTGTGCTGGAGGTGGCCCCCTGGACTGTTGGGGCAGGGGGAAAAGGCACTCAAAGCGCCATGTCTGTAACAGTGTGGGGCTGGCCTCGGCCAGCGGGGCTTGGGGGTCTGACGGTGGTCAGGGGTTTGGGCTGGGCCAATAACCAGCCGCCATTGCAGGGTCTTCCCACCATCCTGCCCCCTGGGCTGAGGGGGGAGGTGCAGGTGGGCTCTGGGTCCAGGGTCAGAGCCCACCTTCCCATGGGGGTCTGGCCTGCTGTGGGGAGGGTCCGGCCCCCCGGGGTGCGGCAGCCCTCAGCGCCCAGGCAGCCTGAGCCCACTGGCGGGGATCCCCGCGGAGGCCCCTGGGCTTCGCCTCCACGCGGCTCCAGGAGAGAAAGCAGCTCCCCGGAGAGGCCCTTGGGGGCGCGGCTGGGCGCGGGGCTCCAGGGGCTCCCGGGGCTCCAGGGGCTCACGGGGCTCTCCCTCCAGAATCCTGGGGGCGCCGCCCCAGGCCGGGCTCCCTCCGGACGCCCCCGTTCCTGGCACGAACCCGGGGCTTCGATCGGGGCCGGGGCGGCCGCGCGAGCAGCGGGGCGGTGGGCGACCCTGCGGGGGGGGCGGGGAGAGGGGGGAAGGGGGAGGGGAGGCCCCGAGCGCCCGGCCCCCCCTCGCCCAGCTTCCCCGTCGCCATGGCGACCGCCTCCCGGGGACCACAATGGGACCGGAAGTGAGCGCCGCCGCCTCCGCCGCCGCGGCGCCAGGATCCGGCGCGGGCCGGGACCGGCGGGCCGAGGCCCCACGTGACCCCGCGCGCACGTGACCCCGCCCACGCGGCCGAGGTTCACCGAGCCGGACATGAGTCCTCCGCGCCGGGGCCCCGGGCCCTGGGCCCTGGCCCCGCTGCTGGCGCTGGGGCTGCTGGGCTGCGGGGCTGGGGGTGAGAGCGGGCCGCGGCCCACGCCGGGGGGGGGGGCGGGGGGGGGGGAGGCGCCCTGCGGGCGGGCCCTCCCGCCCTACCGCCCGCCCCCACCCCCTGCCCACCCCGGGGCCCCTGTCCACCCGGGGCCTCCCGCCCTCCCGCCCGCCCCCACCCCCTGCCCACCCCGGGGCCCCTCCCGGCGGGCCCTCCCGCCCGCCCCCACCCCCTGCCCACCCGGGGCCTCCCAGCCCTCCCGCCCGCCCCCACCCCCTGCCCACCCCGGGGCCCCTCCCGGCGGGCCCTCCCGCCCTCCCGCCCGCCCCCACCCCCTGCCCACCCCGGGGCCCCTGTCCACCCGGGGCCTCCCGCCCTCCCGCCCGCCCCCACCCCCTGCCCACCCCGGGGCCCCTCCCGGCGGGCCCTCCCGCCCTCCCGCCCGCCCCCACCCCCTGCCCACCCCGGGGCCTCCCAGTCCCTGCCGGCTCCTGAGTGTCGGCGCCCCGCTCGCAGCCCGCAGGGCCCTGGACCCCGCCTACCAAGAGAAATACTTTGAACAATTCCTGGACCACTTCAATTTTGAAAGTTTTGGCAACAGAACCTTTGCTCAGCGGTTCCTGGTATCAGGTGAGCGATCACCCATTCTCCAGAGACACCCAGTGCGCCTGCCCGCCCACCGCGCCCGTCCCGGCCCCCTCTCTGTCCCCTTCATCCACCGCGCCTGTCCCGGCCCCCTCTCTGTCCCCTTGCATCCACCGCGCCTGTCCCGGCCCCCTCTCTGTCCCCTTGCATCCACCGCGCCTGTCCCGGCCCCCTCTCTGTCCCCTTGCATCCACCGCGCCCGTCCCGGCCCCCTCTCTGTCCCCTTGCATCCACCGCACCCGTCCCGGCCCCCTCTCTGTCCCCTTGCATCCACCGCGCCTGTCCCGGCCCCCTCTCTGTCCCCTTGCATCCACCGCGCCTGTCCCCACCCCCTCTCTGTCCCCTTGCATCCACTGCGCCTGTCCCGGCCCCCTCTCTGTCCCCTTGCATCCACCGCGCCTGTCCCGGCCCCCTCTCTGTCCCCTTGCATCCACCGCGCCTGTCCCCGCCCCCTCTCTGTCCCCTTGCATCCACCGCGCCTGTCCCCACCCCCTCTCTGTCCCCTTGCATCCACCGCACCCGTCCCGGCCCCCTCTCTGTCCCCTTGCATCCACCGCGCCTGTCCCGGCCCCCTCTCTGTCCCCTTGCATCCACCGCGCCTGTCCCGGCCCCCTCTCTGTCCCAGCCCCCTCTCTGTCCCCTTGCATCCACCGCGCCTGTCCCAGCCCCCTCTCTGTCCCCTTGCATCCACCGCGCCTGTCCCGGCCCCCTCTCTGTCCCCTTGCATCCACCGCGCCTGTCCCGGCCCCCTCTCTGTCCCAGCCCCCTCTCTGTCCCCTTGCATCCACCGCGCCTGTCCCAGCCCCCTCTCTGTCCCCTTGCATCCACCGCGCCTGTCCCGGCCCCCTCTCTGTCCCAGCCCCCTCTCTGTCCCCTTGCATCCACCGCGCCCGTCCCGGCCCCCTCTCTGTCCCCTTGCATCCACCGCGCCCGTCCCGGCCCCCTCTCTGTCCCAGCCCCCTCTCTGTCCCCTTGCATCCACCGCGCCCGTCCCGGCCCCCTCTCTGTCCCCTTGCATCCACCGCGCCCGTCCCGGCCCCCTCTCTGTCCCCTTGCATCCACCGCGCCCGTCCCGGCCCCCTCTCTGTCCCCTTGCATCCACTGCGCCTGTCCCGGCCCCCTCTCTGTCCCCTTGCATCCACCGCGCCTGTCCCGGCCCCCTCTCTGTCCCCTTGCATCCACCGCGCCTGTCCCGGCCCCCTCTCTGTCCCAGCCCCCTCTCTGTCCCCTTGCATCCACCGCGCCTGTCCCAGCCCCCTCTCTGTCCCCTTGCATCCACCGCGCCTGTCCCGGCCCCCTCTCTGTCCCAGCCCCCTCTCTGTCCCCTTGCATCCACCGCGCCCGTCCCGGCCCCCTCTCTGTCCCCTTGCATCCACCGCGCCCGTCCCGGCCCCCTCTCTGTCCCCTTGCATCCACCGCGCCTGTCCCGGCCCCCTCTCTGTCCCCTTGCATCCACCGCGCCTGTCCCCACCCCCTCTCTGTCCCCTTGCATCCACCGCGCCCGTCCCGGCCCCCTCTCTGTCCCCTTCATCCACCGCGCCTGTCCCCACCCCCTCTCTGTCCCCTTGCATCCACTGCGCCTGTCCCGGCCCCCTCTCTGTCCCCTTGCATCCACCGCGCCTGCCCCGGCCCCCTCTCTGTCCCCTTCATCCACCGCGCCCGTCCCGGCCCCCTCTCTGTCCCCTTCATCCACCGCGCCTGTCCCGGCCCCCTCTCTGTCCCCTTGCATCCACCGCGCCTGTCCCGGCCCCCTCTCTGTCCCCTTGCATCCACCGCGCCTGTCCCGGCCCCCTCTCTGTCCCAGCCCCCTCTCTGTCCCCTTGCATCCACCGCGCCTGTCCCAGCCCCCTCTCTGTCCCCTTGCATCCACCGCGCCTGTCCCGGCCCCCTCTCTGTCCCCTTGCATCCACCGCGCCTGTCCCGGCCCCCTCTCTGTCCCTTTGCATCCACCGCGCCTGTCCCGGCCCCCTCTCTGTCCCCTTGCATCCACCCCGCCTGTCCCGGCCCCCTCTCTGTCCCCTTGCATCCACTGCGCCTGTCCAGGCCCCGCCTCTATCCAGCACCCTCACCTGTCCCCACCTCACCTCTGTTTGTCTGCACCCCACAGACAAGTTCTGGAGAAAGGGCAAGGGCCCCATCTTCTTCTACACGGGGAACGAGGGGAACATTTGGGCCTTTGCCAATAACAGTGGCTTCTTGGTGGATCTGGCAGCTCAGCAAGAGGCCCTGCTCGTCTTTGCGGAGCACGTGGGTACGGGGTGTCCCGGGGTAGGGCGGGCTGCAGGGCCCGGGGACCCACCTTCCTGCCCGGTTGTCCACAGAGGTACTACGGGAAGTCCCTCCCCTTCGGCGCCCTGTCCCTGCGGCCGGGGAACATACAGCTGCTGACTGTGGAGCAGGCGCTGGCCGACTTTGCTGAGCTACTCCAGGCCCTGCGGAAGGAGCTCAGGGCCCCGAGTGTCCCCGCCATCGCCTTCGGAGGGAGGTGGGTCCTGGGATGGGTAGGCCCCGGGGTGTGCAAGTGCGACCAGCCTGGGCTTGGCCCCACCCAGATCTGAAGGAGACCCTGCCCTTTCTCATCCCGTCCTCCCCAGTGTAACTAGTTAAACTAGTCTTCCTGGTGAGCAGTCTCCTCAGCACCCCCTACCCGCCACCTGCTCAGGTCCTTTGTCTCTTCTACCCTCTGACCCCACCTCTTCCTCTCCCTGGCTCCTGAGACAGTGCTAGCTCAGCATTGCCTCCTCCAGGAAGCCAGCCCTGCCCCCTCCCTGGGCCTGGCTGCGTCTCCAGGCTGACGCTGGGCAGGGAACCTGCCAGATGCCTTTGCCCGGCGAAGGCTGTACCTGAGGGGGCTCGGGGTCCGAATCTGTGCATCTTGGAAGTTTCGGGTCTTTTGTCTGTACCTGTGACCTCTGGGGAGGGAAAGAGAGAGTGGGTAGGCAGGGCCAGCCAGGGAACCCAAACCTGGGGACCTCAGCCTGGAGGCCGGGGCGGGGCCCAAAGCCCTAACCCTGTGCCCTGTGCCCAGCTATGGGGGGATGCTTAGCGCCTACATGAGGATGAAGTTCCCCCACCTGGTGGCCGGCGCGCTGGCAGCCAGCGCCCCTGTCCTGGCCGTCGCAGGCCTCGGAGACTCCTGCCAGTTCTTCCGGGACGTTACTGAAGTAAGTGGAGGCCTGGGAGGGGACGGCCCCCGGGCTGGCCCAGGGCAGCGCCTGCCGTGACCCGGGTCTCTTCTCCAGGACTTCTACGACCAGAGCCCCAGGTGTGCACAGAGTGTCCAGGACGCCTTCCAGCAGATCAAGGACTTGTTCCTGCAGGGAGGTGAGGTCAGGAGGCCACTGCCCTTCGGAGCTCATCCTTTGGAGCCTGACGGAGGCTTCCACGGATGCTGTTCCTGACCTCCTACAGCCCATGACACAGTCAGCCAGGAGTTTGGCACCTGCCAGCTGCTCTCCAGGCCCAAGGACCTGACTCAGCTTTTTGGTTTTGCGCGTAACGCCTTTACCCTGCTGGCCATGATGGACTACCCATATCCCACCAACTTCATGGGGCGCCTACCCGCCAACCCTGTCAGGGTGAGGCTCCTTGTCCCGGGACAGGAACGGCTCCAGCTCCCGTGGGGTGCTCGCCTCGCACCTGTCAGAGACCCTCATCTGGGGACCGGGGGAGGTAGCGCCAGGCAGGGAGGGGCTCTTTGCTGAGGTGCTCTGCCAACTCCACTCCAGGTTGGCTGTGACAGGATGTTAAGTGAGGCCCAGAAGATCAGAGGGCTGCGCAAACTGGTGGGTGAGTCTGTCCAGTTCTGAGTGGGGAAGCTCACACCCCAACATGGATGTGGGGACCAGGTGGGGCAAGGATCCAAGGCCCTGGCCTGGGGCTCTGCCTCCTGTGTGTATGGCCTGACACAGCTGCCAAAGGAGCAGAACCTGCATGGTGTGGGCAGCGTAAAGGCTGTGCGGGGGTGAGCAGCACAACTCCTGCAGCCCCAGGGGCGGGTGCAGCTACCTCCAGAAACGCCTGCAACTGGCTGGGCGCCTGGGTTCCCAGCATGCTCTGTGGGGGTCAGGAGACCCTGGGCCTCTGGTTCCCAGCATGCTTTGTGGGGGTCAGGAGACCCTGGGGGCCTGGGTTCCCAGCATGCTCTGTGGGGGTCAGGAGACCCTGGGCCTCTGGTTCCCAGCATGCTCTGTGGGGGTCAGGAGACCCTGGGCGCCTGGGTTCCCAGCATGCTCTGTGGGGGTCAGGAGACCCTGGGCGCCTGGGTTCCCAGCATGCTTTGTGGAGGTCAGGAGACCCTGGGCCTCTGGTTCCCAGCATGCTCTGTGGGGGTCAGGAGACCCTGGGCCCCTGGTTCCCAGCATGCTCTGTGGGGGTCAGGAGACCCTGGGCGCCTGGGTTCCCAGCATGCTCTGTGGGGGTCAGGAGAACCTGGGCGCCTGGGTTCCCAGCATGCTCTGTGGGGGTCAGGAGACCCTGGGCGCCTGGGTTCCCAGCATGCTCTGTGGGGGTCAGGAGACCCTGGGCGCCTGGGTTCCCAGCATGCTCTGTGGGGGTCAGGAGACCCTGGGCGCCTGGGTTCCCAGCATGCTCTGTGGGGGTCAGGAGACCCTGGGCGCCTGGGTTCCCAGCATGCTCTGTGGGGGTCAGGAGACCCTGGGCGCCTGGGTTCCCAGCATGCTCTGTGGGGGTCAGGAGACCCTGGGCGCCTGGTTCCCAGCATGCTCTGTGGGGGTCAGGAGACCCTGGGCGCCTGGGTTCCCAGCATGCTCTGTGGGGGTCAGGAGACCCTGGGCGCCTGGGTTCCCAGCATGCTCTGTGGGGGTCAGGAGACCCTGGGCGCCTGGTTCCCAGCATGCTTTGTGGGGGGTCAGGAGACCCTGGGCGCCTGGGTTCCCAGCATGCTCTGTGGGGGAGGTTAAGGCTGGAGCAGGGATGGTGGTCCACATTCCCCAGACCCTCAGTGAGCCCAGGGGCCCTGGTCACTCGGCTACACACAACGCCAGGTCCCTCACCACCTTGGCCCTGCCGCGCTCCCGAGGGGGCTGGGTTTGTGGCCCACGCGTGCAGTCTGCTGAGCCACTGCTCCCAGCACCCCACCCGTCCTCCCCAGGGCTGGTCTACAACTCCTCGGGCACGGAGCACTGTTATGACATCTACAAGCTGTACCACAGCTGTGCCGACCCCACCGGGTGCGGCACCGGCCCCGATGCCAAGGCCTGGGACTACCAGGTACCAGGGCAGGGGTGAGTGGCCTGGCGGGGCCGGGGCACAGGCCCTTGCCCGCCTGACCTGCGTTGGGTGTCTGCAGGCCTGCACGGAGATCAACCTGACGTTTGACAGCAACAACGTCACCGACATGTTCCCCGAGCTCCCGTTCACGGAGAAGCAGCGCCAGCAGTACTGCCGGGCCACGTGGGGCGTGTGGCCCCGGCCGAACTGGCTGCAGAACAACTTCGGGGGTGGTGGTAAAGGCTGGGGACCTGGAGGGGTTGCTGGGCGGCGTGCTGCTGTGCACGGCGCTGCCTGCACAAGCACGCACAACTCTGGGGCCGTCCTGTCTCTCACCACCACTTGCTGTGCCTGTTTCAGACCTTAAAGCCGCCAGCAACATCATCTTCTCCAACGGTGACCTGGACCCCTGGGCAGGGGGTGGGGTGAGTATCAGCCCAGACAGCGACGGCAGCCCTGCGGGGGCTTCCTGAGTGCTCTGTGCGGTTTCCAGGTTGCCAGAATCTTCCCAAAGAACCAAATTGCCTTGATAGCTTCACACTGACCTCATCCATTTCCTTCCCCTTCCATCTGATTGCTTCCTTCACTGATGGCTAGTGCGGACCAACATTGTCACCTGGGGACCATGGGGAAAGGGTGCTTTAGCTGAACCCCACAGATTGTGCTAGGCCTTTAGGTGAGGGAGCTGGGTGGAATTCTCAGAGGGCAGGCCCCCGGTGTGACAGGAGGTTCCTTCTGCTGACTACAGATTCGGAAGAGCCTCAGCACTTCAGTGGTCGCCATCACCATCCAAGGTGGAGCACACCACCTAGACCTCAGGTGGGGCCCACGGGTTCCCCTCTCCTCCCCCCACCCCTCTGCCCAGTCCCCTCCCCTCTCCCCCACCCCTCTGCCCAGTCCCCTCTCCTCTCCCCCCCCCCCCCCCCGGCACTAAGGGCTAGGATGGAAAGGGGCATGGGCCTCAGCCAGGCGGCCAGGAGTCTGCTTGCCTGGCTGAGCGCCTGCTGTCTACATCCCAGGAGTTCTCACCCACGAGACCCCATCTCTGTTGTGAAAGCACGCACGCTGGAGGCTGCCTTGATCCACGAGTGGGTGGAGGCAGCCAGGCGTGGACATCAGCCCGCCTTGCATGGGGGGTCAGGGGCCTAAGGGCCGCCCTCAGCCGGCCAAGACCAGACAAGACTTGGGAGGAGAGCACCTCACCACCTCTCGTGGAATGGGGAGCCGTGGCCTGGCTCCCTGCCCCACGCCTGGATGCGCCGTCCGGATCCGTGATGGCCGGTCACTGTGTGGACCCGAGACCCAGAGGAGCCCTGAGGCTCTGAACCTGGCTCTCCTCAAGCAAGGGAGGGCCGGTGGGAGGAAGCTGAATAAATGCCCACTTATTGTGCCAGGTGCCCCCTTCCTGTCCGGTGAGGTCTGGGTGTGGAGAAAGGAGGGAGACGCACTGAGCCAAGCCCCAGAGAACGACAGACGTGCGTGGCCTGTTGATCAGATATTTAATAAAGCAGATTCCCCCTCTCAGGGCAGTTCCCATTCCTGGCTCCACCACAGCCAGGGCCAGCTTTGAACCAAGCGGACGTCCAGTCTCAGCCTCTGACCCACAGCCCTGGACACTCCCTACAGACCCCATCTGGTCAAGGCAGGAGATGAGGAATGTGTGCTTTTCTGCCAGCTTCTCAGCCTGTCCACAGGCCAAGTCCTGAGGTGATCTCAGTCACTGCCCACAGGCGGTCAGCGACTCCCTCCACATGGGGGGATGCCCACGAGAACCATGAGGCCCCGGGACAGGTCACAGTTGGTCCCCCCATGAGGACGCTGTGGTTTGGGCCAGCCGAGGAAGCCCAGGTGCCCGGGAGGTATAGGGAGGCTGCACACACGGAGTGAGCAGGAGCTGCTGGACACAGGCCAGTTGGTCCAGGTGTCCTCACCCTGAGCTTCCTGGGGAAGAAGGACCTTCCAGGAATGACGGAAGTGAAGCACTCTTCAACACAGGAGGGCGGAGCCAGGCTATCCCACGGAATCTGGTCTGGGATGGGGCTAATGGGCTGTAGACAGGGACACCACACCTGACACGGGGGCAGAGGCTAGCTCTGTGAACATCCCTCAACCCCACCAGTGACACGGGCCTCAGCGGCAGACTTTCCCCATTCTGCTCTTCCCACTGGCAGCAGGTATCGGTTCTGACTTCAGCAGACGGGTAACAGTCTGGCCAGTGTGGCCCAGAAGAGCATTGCTGACCTCAGGTGACAGATAATGTGCTGTGACCCAGAGGAGCACGCAGACCTCTGAAGGTGCTGCAGAGACCCCTACACAGAGGAGGCATCCCGGGGAGCAAGTCCACTTCCCTCAGCGGAAAGGTCCCATTCTACCAGGGTGCAGGACAGGGCATGAGGGGGACCCCTGAGTCTAACATGTAAACACCAGAGCCAGGTTCAAAGCCTCAGGACCCCACAAGGTCTCAGAGGCCCCTGCCAATCCTTGGATTAGAGAAAGTCCTAAGCGCCGTTACCGGGGCAGAGCTGCTAGCCACTCCTTTGGCTCTTCTCTGAATACAACATAGGCCCCAGGTTCTAAGTGGCCCCAAGAGGGGGCCTGGGGCCCTGGGGCCCCCAAGAGCCTCCTTGCAGTTGACAGACAGGATGGGTCAGCATTAGGAATAGGAAGGTGTAATCCCAGTTTTGAAGGAAGGTCAAAATCTTCTGGTAAATTCTCCCTGAGCCACACACCTGCTGCTCTGGTTCTGTTCTACACAGCGTCCTGTGAGCAGCAGGGACGAGGAGCCTGGGCCAGAGAGGAGCCCTGGTGCTCAGTGTCTGCCCGACTCCACACCGGCTTTGAGCATCCCAGACCCGCCTGGGCCACCTCTACCTCCCAGCAGATCCCAGACCAGGAGCTGTCCCCTAGGTGGGAGCCCAGATGGGCAGAGGGTGGGCCTCGGTGTTGAACACATAGGAGTCCAGGCTGAGCAGGTCTGGGTCATCAGAAAACAGCAGGTACAGGTACTTCAGGGTTTCCCCTAGGAAGAAGCTCTCCATCTTGTCCCTGGGCTCAGGTCTGTGGGAGTCCTGGACATTGTTGATTGAGGAATAGCCACCTGAGGGGACCTGCACAAGAGCCAGGGCCTTGGTGAGGAGAGGGAGCACAGCCTAGGCCCGCGATGAAGGGCCTCAGGCCTTGGGAGGGAGCACAGCCTAGGCCCTCTATGCAGGGCCTCAGGAAGAGCCAGCCAGAAGCCAGCTTTCCAGGCTGCTCGCCCTGACACAGCGCACAAAGCCTGGGCAGGTCAGCGTGAAAGTGAGGCCATCTTGGTGATAGCCAAGGTCAGCAAAGGTTCCAGAGGCATCTGGACAATGCCAACAACCCAAGGTCCTAGGACAAGAACTGCACCTACGCCAGGCCAGGGTCCAGCATGGCGTGGGTGGGGTGTGGATCTCTAAGGTCCAGCACCCCGCTCATGACACAGCTGACAGGAATCTGAGGCAACTGAGGGGGCAAGCCACCGGCAGGCATCCCACTGGGTCCCATCTGAGTAGGGCATGGCCTTCCCTGCATGGAGGCCCCTGCAGACAGGATGAGGGGTAGCTGGCTGACTACCCAGGGGTGGGGCAGTGCCCCAGGGAAGTGGGGCCCTGTACACATCGGGCAGTGCAGTGGGGCCCAGAGAAGGGTCGAGACACCTATCCCTCCCTGCGTGCCTGCCTCCTGGTGGCCCTTCTACAAGGCAGTCGTGCCAGCAGGGCCACCTGGGCTGGGATGCATCCATCTGGAAGGCCCAGCAGGTTGGCCCCTCCCCACCTGTGCCACGGCTGCTGGAGGCCCAGAGCTTCGCAGCAGCCCACAGAGAGGGGTGAGGTGGCTTACCCGAGTGTACTTGTTGAAGCTCTGCAAGATGTCCCAGCCCCAGTCCTGGTACTTGCGGTCCCGTGTGACCCGGTACAGGTAGAAGAGGCTCTCCACAGTCTCAGGCCGCAGGAGGTTGTGCCTGTCAGCCGGCTGGGGAAAGCAAATGATGAGGATGCACTCACCCCTGCAGAGCCGCCTCCATCAGGGAGCAGCCCAGGCTCACCTTGACCTCCACATCCTGCCGGTCTCCCCGGGGGTACAGGTTGAAATGTGCAATCTCAGGACTCAGCCCTGTCTCCATCTGACGGTTCATCTGGTAGCAGGTCTCCATCAGTGCTTGGGCCAGGTCCATGTGGTTGGCTGGGAGGCCATGGTGGACGCCCAGAGCCAGCGTCCCTGGCAGGAAGCACACCAGGTGGTCCTGGAATCAGAGCGTCTCCTCACCGCTGGTCCCAGCGTACATCACTCAGCCAGACACACTGGAGCCCAGCCTCCCAGTGCAGACCACAGCCAACAGGCGGGGAGCCTTTGCAACAACTGCCACACCCCCCCCCCCCACCCCACACGCCACAGGAGCACCCAGGCGACACCTTCCATATGCACACCCGTACACACACAGGCCAAAGGGGCACCCAGGCGATGCCCCCCCCCCACACACACACACAGAGGCCACAGATTCAGACTAGGTATTTTCTGTCCCAGGGGCCAGGGGAGGAGCTGCAATGCAGGGTCTTCTTGAGGTGCTGACCCAGGCCCTCCAGGGTCTTCCAGCCTACCTACAACCACTATGGGAACGTGCTCCTGCACTCGATACCTGAGGGAGGACTACAGGGAGCCCGTGTCCCCCCCGCGGCCGGCCACACAAGGACTCGGCTCACAGGACTACTCCAGGGACGTGAGGTCAGGTGGCACGTCTCCTTGTGGCTACAGCTCCCATTCCCTGAACAGGGTTTCATGTCTTCTGACATCTACGCTCATGACCTTAGAAGCCACAAGGAAAGAGGCAGAGGACTGGGAATGTGGCCTAGGGGCAGAGTTTGTCTAGCATGCATGACGCCCTGGGTTCAATTCCTCAGCACCACATACACAGAAAAAACCAGAAGGGGCGCTGTGGCTCAGGTGGCAGAGTGCTAGCCTTGAGCAGAGAGAAGCCAGGGACGGCGCTCAGGCCCTGAGTCCAAGGCCAGGACTGGCCAGAGAGAGGGGGTGGGAGGTGTCTCGCTCGTCCACCCTCAACTCACCATCTTGGCACTGAAGCGGCCGTGGGCAAGTTCTCCCACAAAGGTGAGCTTCCTGGGCTGGGAATGCCGTAGCAAGTGTGTCTTTATTCCCTCGATGGCTTTCAGGTAGTCGTCCAATAACCTGTGAACATCAGGGAGTCAGCTTACGAGGGCTGCGGCCAGGGCGCCGGCCTCCCCCAGGGCTTGCAGGGCCGGGCTCACGACTGCAGGCCTGGCCCCGCCCGGGCAGCAGACCTAACAGACGCAGCCGAGGAAGCAGCGAGCGCTGAGTTGGGCACTGATGAGAGGCGTCTCACTGAACGACCCAAACCCAACCCACGAGGGCTGTGGGAACACAGTCAATGGACGAGCCAGGGGCACCTGCACCACCGCCGGCTGCTGCCAGGGGCGGGGGTGGGAGCGGGGCCCTGGGCCCAGGCGGCAGAGGGGGCCTCACTGTGTCTCCTTCTTCCCTCCCTGGATCCACTGCTTCAACAGGTACTCGTAGTAGCTGTCGGCCCTGGCGCCCAAGGTGAACACGCCGGGGTGGGTGAAGAGGCCACTGTGTGTGTTGATGAACATGGGCACCAGCCCGTCCTTCTTCCCAGACAGGGAGTGGATGTGCCTCGTCACCTCCTCTGCAGCCTCCTGTGGGGCGCGAGGGACGGTAGGTAAACGTCTCAAACTTCATACGGCTGAAGAAGGATGACACGGTCCTCAATACCTAACATACCCATCATTAACGCTGTCTTTCTAGCCTCTTATTTTTGAAACCAGTACAAAAAAGAAACAAAATAAAAAATCTTCAGGGCTGGGGATATGGCCTAGTGGCAAGAGTGCCTGCCTCGGATACACGAGGCCCTAGGTTCGATTCCCCAGCACCACATATACAGAAAACGGCCAGAAGCGGTGCTGGGGCTCAAGTGGCAGAGTGCTAGCCTTGAGTGGGAGGAGGCCAGGGACAGTGCTCGGGCCCTGAGTCCAAGGCCAGGACTGGCAAAAAAAAAAAAAAAAAAAAAAAAATCTTCAGAGCCTCATGACCTTGCCCAGCTTTTGTTTTGTTTTTTTGCCAGGACCTGGGGCTTGAACTCAGGGCCTGAGCACCGTCCCTGGCTTCTTTTTGCTCAAGGCTAGCACTCTGCCACGTGAGCCACAGCGCCACTTCTGGCTTTCTTCTATATGGTGCTGGGGAATCGCACCCTGGGCTTCATGTATACGAGGCGAGCACTCTACCACTAGGCCACATTCCCAGCCCCAGCTTTTTTTTTGTAAGTTGTGGGGCTTGAACTCAGGGCCTGGGCGCTGTCCCTGAGTTTCTGTGCTCAAAGCTAGCACTCTACCACTCTGGGCCACAGCTTCACTTGTGGTTTTCTGGTGGTCAGTTGGAGATAAGGGTCTCATACTGGGCTGGGAAAGTTCAAGCCCCAGGACTGATCCAAATAAATAAATAAACAAACCTCTTGGGACTGGGAATGTGGCTAGTGATACAGTGCTTGTAGCACGCAGGCCCTAAGTTCAAGCCCCAGGACTGGCAAAGAAAAAAAAATCAACCACAGAGTATAAGATTTCTACAAGAATCTACCAAACACTGCAGATAAACATTAAAGCCAAAATAAATGAATAGAAATGTATTTTGTGTTCATGGACTGAAAAATAACATCGTTTAGGTGTTCTTACCCCTCAAAGTCAACAAGATTCCTCCTATAGCCCCAATAGCATTTTCCATAGCAAAGAAGAGCCAGTCTCCAGACCACCTAGGACGCACAGGACTTGAGAGCCTGAGTGTCTTCTGAGAGGAGCTCTGTGAGCTTACTACACAGATACAGTGACCAAAGCAGCATTATGTCCCCTGGCATAAAGTCGCCTCACAGCTGGGTGCTGCGGGCTCGTGACTCAACGCCAGCTACTCAGGAGGTTGAGATCCGAGGAAAGTGGTCCAAAGGGGAGCCCAGGCAGGAACATTTTTGACCCTTATCTCTACCCAGCAAAAAGCTGGAAAGCGGGGCTGCCTCTCAAGTGGTAGAGTGCTAGCCTTGAGCACAAAAACTCAGGGACACACACACACACTGCACTTGTGATGGGAGTTTGGTCCTGCTGGAACCCTGCCTGTCCTACCTGGAATTTCTTGGTTCCTGTGAGGCGGGAGAGCTCTCGGAACTCCAGCTGGATGCTTGTCACCTCGGCCACCGTGCTATCGGAGGTCCACTGGGGCGGGTGGGCCTCGCCAGTGCCAATGTTCACGTCAGAGTATGGGATCTTGGAGGGTGTGGCGAAGGCAGGCATGAGCCGATTTCCAAAATCTTCCTGGCATAAGAGCAAAGCCAAGCATCAAAGTTCCAGGTCACAAAGGCCCCGTCCACACTTCAAAGCTCTGAGGCACTAGCCATTTACATACAAGTAAATGGAGAGCAAGGTTTGGTTGCTCTCCAAACTTGTGAAAAAAGCAAAAATGGGAGGAAATACTTGAAAATCACCTTATCTAATAAGACCCAGAAACCTAGACTTTATGTGGAAATGTTAAAGCAAAACTGTAAATAAGCAAAAAGAAGCTGCAAGTGACCCACAGTGCTTTTTCCTGCCAAGTATAGTGTGTCAGCTCACACACAGGGATGCACAAGGTAGTGTGTCAGCTCACACACAGAGACGCACAAGGTAGTGTGTCAGCTCACACACAGGGACGCACAAGGTAGTGTGTCAGCTCACACACAGGGACGCACAAGGTAGTGTGTCAGCTCACACACAGGGACGCACAAGGTAGTGTGTCAGCTCACACACAGGGACGCACAAGGTACAGTGTGTCACTCACACACAGGGACGCACAAGGTAGTGTGTCAGCTCACACACAGGGACGCACAAGGTAGTGTGTCAGCTCACACACAGGGACGCACAAGGTAGTGTGTCAGCTCACACACAGGGACGCACAAGGTAGTGTGTCAGCTCACACACAGGGACGCACAAGGTAGTGTGTCAGCTCACACACAGGGACGCACAAGGTAGTGTGTCAGCTCACACACAGGGACGCACAAGGTACAGTGTGTCACTCACACACAGGGACGCACAAGGTAGTGTGTCAGCTCACACACGGGGACGCACAAGGTAGTGTGTCAGCTCACACACAGGGACGCACAAGGTACAGTGTGTCAGCTCACACACGGGACGCACAAGGTAGTGTGTCAGCTCACACACAGGGACGCACAAGGTAGTGTGTCAGCTCACACACAGGGACGCACAAGGTACAGTGTGTCACTCACACACAGGGACGCACAAGGTAGTGTGTCAGCTCACACACAGGGACGCACAAGGTAGTGTGTCAGCTCACACACAGGGACGCACAAGGTAGTGTATCAGCTCACACACAGGGACGCACAAGGTACAGTGTGTCAGCTCACACACGGGACGCACAAGGTAGTGTGTCAGCTCACACACAGGGACGCACAAGGTAGTGTGTCAGCTCACACACAGGGACGCACAAGGTACAGTGTGTCACTCACACACAGGGACGCACAAGGTAGTGTGTCAGCTCACACACGGGGACGCACAAGGTAGTGTGTCACTCACACACGGGGACGCACAAGGTAGTGTGTCAGCTCACACACAGGGACGCACAAGGTAGTGTGTCAGCTCACACACGGGGACGCACAAGGTAGTGTGTCAGCTCACACACGGGGACGCACAAGGTAGTGTGTCAGCTCACACACAGGGACGCACAAGGTACAGTGTGTCAGCTCACACACGGGACGCACAAGGTAGTGTGTCAGCTCACACACGGGGACGCACAAGGTAGTGTGTCAGCTCACACACGGGGACGCACAAGGTAGTGTGTCAGCTCACACACAGGGACGCACAAGGTAGTGTGTCAGCTCACACACAGGGACGCACAAGGTAGTGTGTCAGCTCACACACAGGGACGCACAAGGTAGTGTGTCAGCTCACACACAGGGACGCACAAGGTAGTGTGTCACTCACACACAGGGACGCACAAGGTAGTGTGTCAGCTCACACACAGGGACGCACAAGGTACAGTGTGTCAGCTCACACACGGGGACGCACAAGGTACAGTGTGTCAGCTCACACACGGGGACGCACAAGGTAGTGTGTCAGCTCACACACAGGGACGCACAAGGTACAGTGTGTCAGCTCACACAGAGGGACGCACAAGGTACAGCTTGTCAGCTCACACACGGGGACGCACAAGGTACAGTGTGTCAGCTCACACACGGGGACGCACAAGGTACAGTGTGTCAGCTCACACACGGGGACGCACAAGGTACAGTGTGTCAGCTCACACACGGGGACGCACAAGGTACAGTGTGTCAGCTCACACACGGGGACGCACAAGGTACAGTGTGTCAGCTCACACACGGGGACGCACAAGCAGAGCCTTAAATGTGTTTGAAGAGAAAACTGGAAGTGACTCTCTGAGACCCCTCTCCTAGGAGTAAGGGCTGGCAGGCCGCCCGGGCCGTGGAGACACTCACGGCTCTCCTCAGGAACAGGCTGTCTCCGGACAGGTGGTAGGCACTCAGGAGGCCCCCGAGGATTCGGATGGTGCTCTCAAACAGGTTGACATCCACGTTCTTCTTGAAGTTCAACTTCTGTGACACCCACTTCCGGGCTTCTTCAAATTCTGTGATATTAGGAGAGTGAAGGTTAAGGGGACAAACCCATGGATCTGTCATCCCCCTGGTTTTTTTGCTTTGTTTTGCTGGTACTGGGGCTTGAACTCAAGGCCTCACATTCACTGGGCCTGCTTGCTCAAAACTGGTACTCTACCACTTGAACCATGCTTCCAGCCTGGCTTTCTGCTCTAACTAGAGATAAAAGAGTCTCAAGGACTTTTCTGCCTGGGCTGGCTTTGAGCCACGATCCTCTGGGTTTCAGCCTCAGTAGATAGGATTAGAGTATGAGCCAGTGGTGCCCAACTTGGGCCCACCTTCTAAATGCCTTCTGGAAAGAGCTATCCTCCGGGCATGGGTTCAGGGCCATTTCCACCTTAGGACATCGTCAATGGGCACAGAGGGAAGCAAGGTAGTGGAGAGGCCGAGGCGGGTGAACAAGGGCTGTGACACAGGACCATGTGGGAGGCTTCAGCCATTGAAGCAAATGCTTAACAACTTATTTATTTATTTATTTATTTATTTATTTTTGGCCAGTCCTGGGCCTTGGACTCAGGGCCTGAGCACTGTCCCTGGCTTCTTTTTGCTCAAGGCTACCACTCTGCCACGTGAGTCACAGCGCCACTTCTGGCCATTTTCTGTATATGTGGTGCTGGGGAATCGAACCCAGGGCTTCATGAATACGAGGCGAGCTCTCTTGCCACTAGGCCATATTCCTAGCCCTTAACAACTGATTTAAAATAACCAACGGCCCAATGAAATGGGATCGATGTGGTCTAAAGAGGACACCAGAGATAAGGGGCCGTGCCACGTCCCTCCTGCCGGGATGGCCGGCACAAGACAGCTGGCATTCCCTTCCCATCTGCTCTTCACTCTCCAGGGCTGCCATTCTAAGCCAGCCTGGGCTGGATGGAAGTACAGGCTCATCCAACACAAGGTCAGACGGAGACCGTGGAGTTCATGCCCTCCCTGCTGCCGCCCAGAGGCCCTGCTTTGGCCTATGTGCCACCCATCAGTTACAGAGTTCACTCCAGAAAGGAGCCATTACCTTGTTTTAGGCCCAAAATCCACATGGTGTCCAGAGCATCAATCAGGGTAAGGCCCAGGCCAAACCACTCACTGAAGGACCGGGACACTGGCTTCAGCTCATCGTGGCCCCAAGCAAATTTGCGGTATCCTTTCCATGCATGGAGAAAGGCCTCAATCACCCCCCTCTGACGCTCATTCGGTGGCACTGGAGGAGAGAAGGTGGGGGGAGGGTGAAGGAGAGACCTCATCCTGAATGAGGCCAGGTCTCCAGGCAAAGAAGGACTGAGCCCTGGGTGAGTGGCACTGGACAGACACTGGCAGAGCCATGGAGAATGAAAGGGGCAGGAAGGACTGAGGTGGGCCACAGTGGGACGCTCAGGAATGGACTTGGTGTCTGGGCAATGAGGCCACACTCGACAGCACCAGGGACCGGGCCCCCTGGGGCATGGCAGCTACCTCCCCTCTCAGACCACAGGGTCTGTGCTCAGAGGAGATAGCACAGCACGTGCACGTGGGGACCGGAGCAAAGCCCTCGACGAGGCAAACTCACAGAACCTGGAACTGGCAGCGTGCAATGTGGACCTGGAAACAGAGCCACTGATGGGGTACCTCAGTGCCCTTCGCCACCCAGCCAGATGGGCGCCATGGGTCCCACAAGGACTAGCATCCACGTGTATTCCCAGAGGCAACCTCCAAGGTACTTCTGGGAGACTTCCCTGAACAGTGCACAGGGCACTCGGTGTGGGGGAAAAGTGTAAAGCTATCATTCCTTATGCCTGCTCTCCAGAGCCCTGCGCCTGCTCTCCGGAGCACTCCAGAGCTCCGTGCCTGCTCTCTAGACCCCCACGCCTGCTCTCCACAAGCCTGCGCCTGCTCCCCAGAGCTCTCCAGAGCCCCATGCCTGCTCTCCAGCCCCCTGCACCTGCTCTCCACAACCCTGCACCTGCTCCCCAGAGCTCTCCAGAGCCCCGCGCCTGCTCTCCAGCCCCCTGCACCTGCTCCCCAGAGCTCTCCAGAGCCCTGTGCCTGCTCTCCAGCCCCCTGCACCTGCTCTCCACAAGCCTGCGCCTGCTCCGCGGAGCTCTCCAAAGCCCCCCACCTGCTCTCCAGCCCCCTGCACCTGCTCTCCACAACCCTGCACCTGCTCCCCAGAGCTCTCCAGAGCCCCGTGCCTGCTCACCAGCCCCCAGTGCCTGCTCTCCACAACCCTGCACCTGCTCCCCAGAGCACTCCAGAGCCCCGCGCCTGCACTCCTCTCCACAGCCACACACCTTTCCCATGAGGCTGTTGGCTCCTGTGCTGAGTAGGGTCCATTTCCAGTGCCACAGGACCCTCTATGCATTCTTGCCAAGCCTGATCCTAGAGTCCCAGCTTGGGGCTGCCCTATCCTCCTGCACTCGGTGGTGCTGAAAACACAGACAGAGCAGGGTCCTGTGCATGGCCCAGCCCTACCTATACAATGGAGACCTACAGGCACTTCTTACCTCAAAAGGCTTTGCCCGGAGGCCTGGCAAGTACAGAGCTTAGCAGCAGTCTAGGCCCAAGCATGCCCTCAATGAAAGAAACCCAGTGACTCCTGGGCATTGCCGAAGGACCTGCCAGGTCCAGGGATAAGCAATCATGCCAGACAACAGCTGGGTCTCCACCACCCCAAGGCACAGCTGCCTGGGCAGGGAGCAGCCAAAGCCAACCTCCCAAACACAGCACCTGTATCTGCTGCTTAGGCAGGAGATCAGGGCCATCAAGAACCCACAGACCGTCACCAGGGCTGGACAAAGGACCACAAAAGGCACATGGATATGGAAGGACCACTGCACAGGGGTCTAGCAGAAGGCCACGGCATGGATGCAGAGCATGCCAAGCCCCCAACTCTCAAACCCAGGTCCAGGTGAGGCAAGCAGGTCAGGTGTGAAGACTCACATGGTTCCTTCTGCATCCTGGCTGCCTGCAAGTACGGCTTGGCAGAGGCTTCTGCTCTTCTGGAAGGGAGTTCAGTGTTCTGCTCAGGCTCAATTACTGCTCCCCGCCAGCTGTAGGGAGAAAGGGGGAGTAGCTGGCCAGACAGACTGCGCTATGTGCACCGTCCTCCCACCCAGCAACCATGCCCAGGGCAAGGAAACAGCTAGTAAGCCCTGACAGGCCCCAAGAGGCCAACACCTTCCAGCACAGAAAGGACAGGGCACGTAGGCCAAGGCCACCTGGAACGTGGAGAAACAATTCCAAGGTCACTGCAGGAAAGGGGAGAGCCCGAGGCTGGAGGCTTAAGCTTGAGGAGCTTGCAGACGGGGGGAGGGGGGGGGGTGGGGGGTGGGAATCTTGGGAAACAATGCTGGGGGAAACAGAAGTTGAGGGCCTGAGTGCAGGTAACCACAAGGTCTGTCACACAAGCCCAACGCAAAGTTCAGTGGACATAGGAGCTGGGCAGCCTCTGGGACTAGCACATGGCCACCCACATCTCCTTCTGGAGTTACAGGTAATGATCAGCACTCTGGGAATGAGCAGAGGGTTTGTCCCATGACCTCTAGATAAGGATGGACCCCAAAGGTCTCTTGAAGAGTGGGAGCAGAACTGGGTCTTGCTCTGCTATTGTGATTCAGATACACGGGCTCAAGTCAAGGGCACAAGGGCCCACCCCATCATTCTGAGTCAGATGCTGACTCTGCAAGCGTGATCAAGATGCTCCACAGGCCACAGCTCCACCCCAGGGGCACTTGGCACTCGCTCCTGCATGCCCATGAGATCATGGCCTCGGGTCCTATGTCTCTCGAGTGAACTCTGGAGGCTCGGAGCCGCTGCTGCTTGTTAGCACCCACCCCGGCAGCCTGTGTGTCCATCACTGTCCAGAAGAACTCGGGTCTGGTCTAATTCCCGGGGCACAGCAGCTGCTAAGGGCCCACACACTGCCTCAGCAACATGGTAATGTTGTTACAAGTCTGTCAGGAACCAGGGCTGAAAGAGGACCCCAGAAAGGGGGTGTCTGCCAGATAGGTGCCAGCCCAGAGCCACCGGCTGTGGGAGGAAACACCAGCCTCACTCCCCCTTAGGGATCCCTTCCTAATCCTCTACCTTCACACCTTAGAAAAGCTGTTCCCAGACAGGACTACACACCAGGAACAGGGTCAGGGACCATTTTGGTTCTGACCTCCAGTCCTGGAAGTTTGATTATAACATAGCTCAAGGAAGACAACTTTTCAGGCCACACAGTTTCAAATGGAAGTTCTTATTACAAAAACACCCCATCAACTGTGTACTGTGGCCAAATAAAGAAATCCATTAGAAAACAAATAAAAACAAAACCTCATGCTGGCCTCAAACACATCCTGTTCAATCTGTTTTTTGTTTGTTTTGCCAGTCCTGGGGCTTGGACTCAGGGCCTGAGCACTGTCCCTGGCTCCTTTTTGCTCAAGGCTAGCACACTGCCACTTGAGCCACAGAGCCAATTCCAGCCTTTTCTGTATATGTGGTTTCTGGCTTTTCTTCTTCATGTGGTGCTGAGGAATGGAACCCAGGGCTTCATGCATGCAAGGCGAGCGCTCTACCACTGAGCCGCACTCCCAGCCCTGTACCTGATGACTGCGTGTTGTGTGTTTTCTTCCTGGGGAGCATCCCTGGGGGGCGCCTCTGGCTCCCTGGCGTCATCCTGTGTCCCATCTTTGGAAACCGAGTTGGAGGCTTTGATGTGCAGGCGGGGGGGTCCCCGCCGGAAATGCTTTCGAGACTTCTGCACAAAAACCAGAATCACAGGTGAAAATACCTTACTGTACTTGAATATCTAGGATCTCTTTCTCAAAGGCATGCCCATCCTGGGAATAGAGAGCAGACTGGAGTGTTCCACCCAGCCTCAGGGAAAAACCGTTGTTAAAAAAAAAAAAAAAGGGCGGGCACCAGTAGCTCACCATTATAATCCTAGCTACTCAGGAAGCTGAGATCTAAGGACTGTGGTTTGAAGCCAGCCTGGGCAGCCAAGCCCATGAGACTCTATCCCCAATAAACTATCTAGAATCTGAAAGTGGAGCAGCAGCTCAAATGGCAGAGCTCTAGCTTTGACCAAAAAAGCTCAGGGACAGTGCCCAGGCCCTAAGTTCAAGCCCCAGGACTGATACCCTCTGCCCTCCACTCCCCCAATAGACAAAACAGAAACAAAAAAACAGTCCACAGGCCTCCAAGCTGCAAAGGAGCTTTCCAACTGGCTCGTAAAAGTTCAAACCCAGGTGAAAGCTCTGGTTAGGACTGACAGAGAATGTAGAACCAGCCCTACAGCTCCTGCTCATTCCT
The DNA here is from genome assembly GCF_023159225.1 of Perognathus longimembris pacificus. Lineage (NCBI taxonomy): Eukaryota > Metazoa > Chordata > Mammalia > Rodentia > Heteromyidae > Perognathus > Perognathus longimembris. The sequence goes on along the minus strand of NW_025960902.1, from coordinate 22,521 downwards.
TCGGCCCATTCAGTCCTGAGCAAGTGTGAAGGTCCGTAAAGCAAACACTGCTCGGCCTCTACTGTATCCCCATCTCCAGAGCCCAGTCACCAGCTAGCAAGCCTCCCAGCCATTCCCTGCTTCCACAGCAGCAGGCACAGAATCCCATCCTTAGCTTTACTTCAGTGATGAAAGAATGCTCAGGAGATAAATGATGGTATGAGATATCCATGTAACAGAAAGATCTAGATATAAAAACTGGCCAGACATGGGCATTCTCCTGTGAACCAAGACTCCAGGATGAAAATCCATAGCAGAACCTCCACCTGTACACGTATATCCAAATCTGTGGAGATATACCAACTATTCTAAAGCTTGGCCTGGGCAGGGCAGGGTGACTGAGTGCTCACTTTCCCACTATGTACAGTGCTCTCTCCTGAACACTTGCTCTGAAGCCTGTGAAAGCACAAGCATCAAGTGAAGGGCAGTGGTGGAAATCTCTTCCACACAGGAGCCTGAGTCACGACAGGGAAGAGGTGGGTGTTTTTGTTGTTGGTGTTTTGTTTTTTCCCAGTCCCGGGGCTTAAACTCAAGGCCCGAGCCCTGTCCCTGGGCTTCCTTTGCTCAAGGCTAGTGCTCTACCAGCTGAGCCACAGCGCCACATCTGGCTTTTTCTGTGTATGTGGTGCTGAGGAATTGAGCCTAGGGCTTCATGCATGCTAGGCAAGCACTCTACCACTGAGCCACATCCCCAGTGCCTTACCCCTCCCCGCCTTGTTTTGTTGGAATTCAGGGTTTTTCTCATGCTAGGCAGTTACTCTACCACTTGAACCATGTCTCCATCCTTTTTCCTCATTATTTTTTTTTTTTGGGGTGGCACCAAGGCTTGAACTCAAGGCCCAGAGTTCTCTTAACTTTCTCACTCACAACTGGTGCTGTACCACTTCAGCTTTGCCTTCAGTCCTGCTTTTATTTGCCAGTCCTGGGGCCTGAACTCAGGGCCTGAGCACTGTCTCTGGCTTCTTGTTGCTCAAGACTAACACTCTACCACTTGAGCCACAGCACCAATTCTGGTGAGGAATCAAACCCAGGGCTTCATGTATACCACTAGGCCATAGTCCCAGCCCCCAGTCCTGCTTTTTGTGTTGGTCCTGGGGCTTGAACTCAGGGCCTGGGTGCTGTCCCTGAGCATATTTGTTTTGCTTTGTTTTTTGCTCAAGGCTAATATGCAACCATTTGAGCTACAGTTCCACTTCTAGCTTGTTGGTGGCTAATTGGAGATAAGAGTCTCATGGACTTTCCTGCCTAGGCTGGCTGTGAACCACGATCCTCAGATCTCAGTCTCCAGAGTAGCTGGGATTACAGGTGTGAGCCACTAGCACCTAGCTAGTCTGGCCCATTTTTCTGATTAACTAGAGATGGAGTTTTGAATATACCTTGTGCTTGGGCCGGCTTCGAACCAAAACCCACCAGGACTCAAACTCCTCAGCAGCTTGGATTACAGGAATGAGAAACTGATGCCAGGCCACTCTACTTCAGAGACAGACAGGGTTTGTTTTTTGCCTGGGCTACCCAGGACCCAGATCCTATTTACACTCCCTGCTGTAGCCAGAATGACAGGTGTGTGCCACCTTTCCCAGTTTTCTTTCTGTTGATAGTCTTGTAAACTCTTATTTAACTAATTTATTGGCAAGGGCTGTCTAGAATTAGGACTGTTCCCCCTCCCCCACCCCTGCAATCACACAACCTCAGCCTCCCCAGCAGCTAGGCCTCTAGGTATAAGGGTGCTGGTACTGGGGCTTGAACTCAGGTCCCCATTATTCTTGCTCAGTTTTTGTTTATGGCTGGCACTCTACCATTTGAGCCACATCTTTAGTTCTGGCTTTTTTGTGGGTGAGAGTTAATTAAGAGTTTCAGTGATTTTTTTTTCCCGCCTCTGTTGGCTTCAAAGTACTATCCTCAGAACTCAGCTTCTCAGGTGCTAGAATTCTCGATGTGAGCCACCAGTGCCCGGCTTCTACAAGGTCTTGAGGGCAGCACATCCCCCAAACCCTGCTGAATGCAGAACGCAGAATGCAGGCCTAAGGGACACTGGGGCAGCGGAGCACATCTTTCAACAGAAAAATAACCTCCCTTTGTTTTGTGCAGTTATGGATCCCACATGAGAGGAAACAGGCGAGCGCCATCACAGAGAAACTAGCCTGTGCCCACAGACTTTGCCTAAGGAGCTCTTCCACCTGAAAGGAGCGCGGAATGTCCCCAGCCAACCACAAACACCACAGGCCTTTCCCAATGCCCGGCTTCTGTTCAGGAGCACAGCCTGCTAGATGCTGGTCAGCTCTGCAAACACCATATTCCACAGAAGGACGTGGTGTACTAGAGCAGAGGCGGCTTCTGCTCCTGTTCTTTCTACTGAGCATTCTAGTAATCTGATGTGCTCCTCCCCCTCACTGTGTGAAGGTACTGCCGAGCACACGGGGGCCGGCACCTCAGGCTTGGATCCCTGGCCGGTGGACACTGGTTTGGCCTCTGGCTCCAGCTCAAGAGCCAGTCCTGGGGAGGCAGCTCCCAAAGCTACTTCTGTCAACCAGGACTTCCTGTGTGTCTTCCCGTGACACCCCGCAGGGATGTGAGACGACCCACAAGGGAAGCACCACAGGCCCTGCTCCACTGGTGAGGCACAGCCAGAGCTGCAAGGACACACTGACTGACACCCCAGCCTTCTCAAGTGCAGAAAGCTGAATTCTCTGCCCCAACTTCAAGACATAAAGGTGTGGGCCTTCTCTGTCCTGATCTATCTGTGACTCATTCTCTTGCTATCTATGATAAATCTCTGGACTCTTCTCCCCCCAATCTGCTCCCCAACCCAAACTACTCAGCATGGATGTCCTGTAATGAGGTCTGGCTGCTCCCTACCGCCTGTAGACAACACATTACCACTACCTGGGGACTCCCCAAACCTGCCTCCTCTGCTACGTGATCCTGACACTACCTGCCTCCCTTCATGCCGCCTCCCAGGCACAACACAGCAGAGCCTCCCTGGCCCCAGTCCAGTTCCTGCTTAGCCCTCAATTGTACCTCTGTCTGGTGACCTTCACTCCCCATCCCAACCCATGAACCAGGCCTACAGAGCATTCCTCCACTGCAAAGCATCTCCATGGTGAACATGGCTCTGTCCTGCTAGCCTTTCACTCAGCTCCTCCTGAGCACATCAAGGGACACCGCCAGGGCTGCCTCTGAAGGACCACAGGTAGGTAGACCCATGTCCCTGCCCCCTGGCCCAGACCTTTAGGAGTCTTTCTTGCTGAGGTTTTTCTCAGCCTTGCTCTGCTCACCCTGACAGAAGCAAGGAGTTTTTCAACCACCAAATAGTAACCCTTGGGGCCCCATCCTTCAAGAGGCTGCCTAAGCGCTCCTCACTGTTCCCCTTCTGTGCCTTAGTCCTGCTGTTTTCGCATAGAATGTGCACCAGGAGCCACCTGCCTGGCGTTTTTTGGTTATCCTCTTCCGTGACTCTCCTACCAGAGCTTGTGGCTCCCCTAGAGAAGGGACAGTCTTTCCTTCTCCACTGGGCACCTAAAACTGAAGCTGGCCCAGGGTGGTATTCAAAGAGCATGGAGGAAGAGGCTGCCTTTTCTTTACCCAGCTGTTAGGCAACCGGCCCAGAATGAGTGGGAGTAGGGAGAATAATTACTCTCAGTTTTCTTCTCCTTTTTATTTTGCCCGTCCTGGGGCTTGAACTCAGGGCCTGGGCACTGTCTCTGAGCTTCTTTTGCTCAAGGCTAGCACTCTATCACTTGAGCCACAGCGCCACTTCTAGCCTTTTCTGTTTATGTGGTGCTGAGGAATCAAACCCAGGGCTTCATGCATGCTAGGCAAACACTCTACCACTAAGCCACATTCCCAGATCCAGTCTCAGCCTTCTTGAAGCAGTATTTACATCTTGAAATACTGCTGAACAGACTGGCACACCTCCATGGTGTTTACTCAAAGTACCTGAGGCCACATCTTGGGGCTGTCCTCTGGGGTGGCACCTGCCTTCTGTGGAGCTGGCAAGACCGGTGGGTTTGCTGGTTTCAACCCAGGAACTTCTGGTTTCATTTTCTGCTCTTCTTCAGGTCTGCTACTCAGGGCTACGGAAGAGAATCCTTTACCTCAAGGCCTAGAGAAGACAAACTGCTCCATAAGAGAAATCTAGACAGAGATAGGGCAGTAGGACCACTAAGAAGAAAACGAATTTGCCAAGTATTGTGGTACATGCCTGTAAGCCCAGCCACTCAAAAGGCAAAAGCAGAAGAATAATAGTAGGCCAAGGCCAGCCCTTGGCAAAAGTGCAAGACCCTACTTGAGCTGGGCAATGTGGCTCACACCTGTAATCCTAGCTATTGAGGAGGCCCAGGTCTGAGGATCCCAGTTCAAAGCCAGCCTAGGCAGTAAAGTCTGTGAGACTCTTATCTCCAATTAACCACTAGAATATCAGAAGTGGTGCTGTGGCTGAAAGTGGTAGGGTAGCCTTGAGCAAAAGAGCTCAGGGACAGTGCTCAGTCCTCAAGTTCAAGCCCCAAGACCCTCCCCCACAAAAGACACTACTTGAAAAGTGAATTAAAGCAAAACAGTGCTGAGTGGTACTCAAATGGTACCTTGCTGAATTAAAATCCCAGTACTAAAAACAAGAGGTCACTGAATTTGAGAACATCCACAGGATTTAATTTTTTTTCAAGTGATTTTAAGAGTATGACCTAAGCCCAGCACACAATCCTACTCTATAATAGGGCAACGTGTCTGCACAGCTTCAGCTCTGTGCCTCTCCCCAAGAACAGCAATCTTCAAGAAGCAAACTCAGAGCAGACTCTCTCTGTCCCCTCCCCCCCAGAAATCAACTGGTCTTCTGTAAACAAATGGTGAGGATATTAATGTAACGATCAAGACTGAGCATTCACATTCGAAACTCATGTTCTCTTCACAGACGGGCCAGGACGGCAGTGCTGACACCAGATGCAAACCTGTGCAACAGCCAAGCGATCATTCACAACTCCTTTTCTCCTACCCCGCATTTTTTTTTTTTGGTCCATTTGTTGCCATGTATGTCTCTGGAGCTGTTTTAAGCTGAGCTCCAAGGCTATGTGTGCCCTCCCCCGAGAGTTCCAGCCCAAGTGTCCTCTGATGCCATTGTTTTTTTTTTTTTTTTTGATACCTTTCCACTGGTCAGCCATGTGGACGTAGGATAGGAAGCCACAAAGAATCAGAAATGCCAAGAGGAAGAGAATCACATTCCGCTGTAACCTTGACAGCTGCTTCCATTTCTAAGGAAAGGGCAGAGAATGGCATTTGTCACAGATACAGTAAGGACGGGAACTGTGAGAGACCCGGCGGTCACTCGCACTTGTTTTCGGGGCGGACCAGTTTCCGCCGAGAGACACCAGCTCGCGGTCGGTGGAGGCAGGAACAGCGCAGACGGCCGGCAGCTGCGGGGCGGCCGCCTCCCGCGATCCCACAGACCGGGCCCGGAAACCCCGCCGCCCGGGGTCAAGGTGCGCAGCGCCTGGAGGCCTGGAGGCCGGGCGGCCGCCCCGAGCCCAGGGGGCTAACGGCCCCGGGGCCGGGGCGGAGGAGACCCGGGCGAGCCTCGGCCCTCCCGACGGGGACGCCCCGGGCCCGCCCGCCGCGCCTCACCCTCCAGCAGGAGCGCCGCCGCCGGCTCTTGCTGTTGTCGTAGCTCTCGCCCCGGCTCAGCGTCACCGAGATGAAGTCCTGGCGGGGCGCCGGCGGCGGCGGCGGGTACATGATGACGACTCCGGTCGGCGCGACCCTGCCCGCTGACGGCGTCAGGAAGCCCGAGTCCGAGACCGACCGCCGGCGGCCATAGCACCGCCGCGAACACCCCGCCCATCGTCCCGGACTCCAGTGCGCACGCGCCTCACCTTTCACCAGCCGGCGCGCCGGCGTCCGGCGTGCGTCTTCGCGTGGCGCACGCGCGCTGAGTTCGCCGCGCAGCCCGTCTCTGGCGTGTAATACCCGCGCCTGCGCTGTGCTTCTACGTCACTCGTTTGCGTCCGCCCGCGGGCCCTTCGCCAGGCAGGAGGGACGCCGAGCCCCGCGCCCCGGACAGCCGCCGCCACCGACGTTCCGGGAGGCCGTGTGTCCGTCCGCGGCCGACGCCCGTCACCGGAACCGGGCCGCGGCCCCTCCCGGGGCGTCCCGAGGGGAGGCGAGGAGACCCGGGAGGCTGCGTCCAGGCCGGGCGCGCGAGCGCGGCGCCAAAGCCCCGGGCGGCCCCGGGCCTCCGCCGGGCCTCTGCCGGCTCCCGCCCCGCTCCCCACCGGGCCTCTGCCGGCTCCCGCCCCGCTCCCCACCGGGCCTCTGCCGGCTCCCGCCCCGCTCCCCACCGGGCCTCTGCCGGCTCCCGCCCCGCTCCCCCCCGGCCTCTGCCGGCTCCCGCCCCGCTCCCCACCGGGCCTCTGCCGGCTCCCACCCCGCTCCCCCCCCGGCCTCTGCCGGCTCCCTCCCTCCCCCGGGCCTCTGCCGGCGCCCCCCTCCCCCCCCCGGCCTCTGCCGGCTCCCGCCCCCGCTCCCCACCGGGCCTCTGCCGGCGCCCCCCTCCCCCCCGGCCTCTGCCGGCTCCCGCCCCGCTCCCCACCGGGCCTCTGCCGGCGGCTCCCTCCCTCTCCCCCCCGGCCTCTGCCGGCTCCCGCCCCGCTCCCCACCGGGCCTCTGCCGCCCGCCCCCCTCCCCACCGGGCCTCTGCTTCGGCCGTCACCGCCCAGGGGTGAGCTCGCTGATTCCAGAGTCCTAACCTGGATTTCTGAGTCTAAACGAGTCTCCACTCAGAACCCCCGCACGGCGGGCCCTGCCTGCGTCTGTTGTGGAATACCCTCCTGGCCCTGTGTCCTCTTTTTCTTCTTCCTTGTCCCTTTTTTTTTTTTTTTTTGCCAGTCAGAGTCAAAGATGAAATCACAAAAGTTAGAAACTATTTGAGCTAAATGAAAATAAGATACAGCCAACACAGGGCTTAGAAGAAAGTTTATGAATAAACTTTCATGCTAGAAGAGGTCAAGCATCTCCAATGTTTTTCTGCATTAAGGCACTGGAAAGAAAGACTGGAGTTGCTCAAGTGGTAAAGTGTTTGCCTACCAAGTACAAGGCTGTCCCTTCCCAAAAAAAGCAGGGGCAGGGAGGGAGGAAAAACTAAATCCAAAGCAAACAGAAAGGCAAACAGAAAAGGGTACAGAGAAAAATGAATATCTGTTTCTTTGAGAAGATAAAATTGGCAGATGTTGAGCTAGACCAACAAAGGAAAAGAAAAAAAAGGAAGGACATTATTACTGACCTTATAGGAATAAAAAATGGGCTGGAGACATGGCTCAAGAGGTTGCCTATCTAGCAAGCCTGAGACCCAGGGTTTGATTCCAGAGTCAAAGAATGCTACAAAAGGACATTATATGGATACTCAAGAGACTTGAATCAAATGGAGATATGTCTAATGATACAAGTTGCCAAAACCAGCTTGAGAAGAAACAAAATCTGAAAGTACCTATAAGGAAACTGAGTTAATAACTGAAGATTTTTGTTGGGTGTGGTGGTCCACTGTGGATTCTCAGAATTCAGAAGACAAAGAAAGCAAGATAAGAGTTCTAGGCTAGCCTGGGCTACATATTGAAACTTTGTTTTAAACAATATTCTATGAATAATAAAAGTTCCAGTCCATGGGATTTCACTCACAAACCTTAAAAAAAATTGATGCCAATCCTTATAAACTTTGCCAAACTATAGAAAAGCAGGGTTCATTTCCCTTCATTCTATGTAGCCAGTAGTTACTTGATACCAAAACCAAAGAAAGACAGTGCAAGTAAACTACAGACCAACGTCCTTCATTAATGGGAGCACAAAAATTCTGTACAAAATAGCGAACATACTCCCGCAACATTCAAAAGGATTTTATATCATAAGCTCATGGGATTTATTTTAAGAATGTCAAGTTAATGCCCCCAAACTGTTTGGCGCTATGTTAATTGACTACCACCCCAAAATTGCACAGTCTTCTCACTGGCTGCAGGAAAAGCATTTTCCCAGCTATTCAGGAGCCAGCTCAGGTAGGAAAGTCTGTGAGATTTTTTTTTTTTTTTTTTTTTTTTTGCCAGTCCTAAGGCTTGGACTCAGGGCCTGAGCACTGTCCTTGGCTTCTTTCTTGCTCAAGGCTAGCACTCTGCCACTCGAGCCACAGTGCCACTTCTGGCTTTTTCTTTGTATGTGGTGCTGAGGAATCGAACCCAGGGCTTCATGCAGGCTAGGCGAGCACTCTACCACTAAGCTACATTCTCAGACCCACTGTGAGACTTTTATTTTATCCAGTTAACCACAGGAAGCCAGAAGTAGAGCTGTGGTGCTAGCCTTGAGCAAAAAAAGTTCTGGGAGAGCACTCAGATCCTGAGTTCAAGCCCATGACCAACAACAGCAACAACAAGAAGCATTTGATAAAATTCAATATTTATTCACAGTGAACATTCTCAACAAACTTGGAACAAGCAGGAACTTGTTCAATATGGTGAAGGCCCATAAAGAAGTCCACCCCACTCCACAGTTCAGAAGGGAAGCACGTGCTCCTCAGGTACGGAAGCCTTCTGTTACAGGAGTCACCACACCAGTGGTTCTGTCCAGTCCACCTAGCCATGAAAACAAAGCAGAGGCATGCAGGATGGATGGGAAGAAGGAACGTGGTTGCTATTAACAGACAATCCTGTTGACATACTAAGGAATCTCCTACTACTGCTAGAACTAGGGAGCAAGTTCAGGTGGCAGGTACAAAGTCAGTATTCAAAAATCAATTTTATTTCTACATATGAGGAATGAACCATCTGAAAAAAATCCCCATCACAGTGATATAAAAAAGACTAAAGTACTTTGTGATATACAAGACATACAAATTGAAATCTATACAACATTGCTGAGAGAAAGGATGTATGGCCAAAATGAGTGGAGAATTATTGCATACTCAGATTCAAAAACTCAAACATCAAGCCAGACATGAGGCACAGGCTAATCCTTCCCAGACTCAGGAGGCCGAGGGTCTTGGGTTTGAAGCCAGCTTGAGCTGTATAGCAAGATCCTGCCTTCAAAACATTAATTTATAAACTCAATTCCATTCTCTACCAAATTTTAGTGGAAGTTCTACTGCTCCTAAATTTTATGTGTAAATACAAAGGCTATGATTTGTCAAAACAATCCTGTAGATGAAGGTACAGGTGACTGGTAGAATACTTGTCTACCCTAGGGTACAATCACTATCCAGTACCATCCACAAAGAGAAAGAGAGAGAAACACTTGCTATTTTCAAAACTTGGTACAAGGGGCTGGGAATGTGGCTTAGTGGTAGCGTGCTTGCCTAGCATGCATGAAGCCCTGGGTTCCATTCCTCAGTATCACATACACAGAAGAAGCCAGGGACAGTGCCCAGGCACTGAGTTCAAGCCCCAAGACTGTCAAAAAAAACAACAAAAAAAACAAACCGACCTTGGTACAAAGAAAGCTACGGTAATGGAATCACTGTGGGAGGTGGGAGGTGGGAGAGCACCTTCCTAAAATGCATGGAGCCCTGAGATATAGCCCCATTACTGCAAAACAAAACAAAAATGGGGGCTGGGAATGTGGCTTAGTGATAGATGCTTGGCTAGCATGCATGAAGCCCTGGGTTCGATTCCTCAGCACCATATACAATTTTTCTCATTGTACATAGAACGTTCACCAATAAAACAGCATGTCTTGGACCACAAAATTAATCTAAAGTATGTTTAGTCATATGAAGTATATTCTTTGACTATATTAAGATTAAAGTAAAAACCAGTAGCAGAAGGTGAATATGACAAAGACCGTTATGTGCATATGTAGAAATGCCATGATTAAACTCCTTACTATGTAAGTTTTTCATCTATTAAATAAAAAAAAATTTAAAAAATCAGAAGCACATTTGAAAAATCTGCAAATATTTGAAAATTAAACAGGACATAATCCATTTGTCAAGGAAGAAATCACAAAGAAAATTAGAAAATGGTTCAAATGATCATTCTTCCCTTGCTGGCTCCCATCTGAGGACCCAGGGCCCGGGTCCTGCCCTGAGGACCCGCGGCCTGAGTTTAAACCTGGTTACTGGCAAGAAAACAAAACAGAACAGAACCCTAATCCAGGGCGGGCAGCGCATGCCTGTGGCCCCAACTACCTGGGAGACAGAGGTAGGAGGATCAAGGTTCAGGCTGGCCAAGCAGCCAGGACCTTATCTGAAAAAAAACAAAGCCAAGCAGCGAGGGCGAGGTGTGGCTTCAGGGGCGGCCCGGGGCCCCTCCGCTGTGGGGAGGGCCCTCAGCTCCCTCTCGTTAGGCATGGTCCTGGTCTCCGTCCCCTTCTGTGCAGCATTTGGGTCTGCCCACAGCCAGCCCGCCCTCCAGTTCTGACGGAGGGATAGTGCCTGTCCCCTGCCCACTTGGCCAGCAAGGCCAGAAGTCCGGACACGGCTCCTGCCTGCCCCCTCTCAAGCTGACTTCCCCTTGGTGGAAATGTATCCACAGGTAGCTCTTGAGCCCCATTTCTCAGGGATTCGCCTCCAGAGGATGATGAGTTTAGTCTTGTCCTGGTTTTAATCTGGCTAAAATGTCAGGGAAGAATTTCTGTGGGTTGGCTTGGCTCATGTGACAACCACTGGACTGAGGCCAGGAGCAGTGATAGTTATGACCGTTGTCCTTCCTAGAGCCAGGAGGTTGGATCCTGTGGACCTCAGCAGAGGAGAGACTGTCCCACCAAGACCTGAGGCAGGACAAGACCTCGCTCCCCTCCAGGGCCTGAGGGTTGACCAGGCTGAAGCCCAGAGGCAGCCTACTCTCTCGGGTCCTGTCCTTAGCTTTTGTCTCCCCTTTGAACTGAGCAGGGTTCCAGCCCTGGGTTTTTCACCTGTTATTGCCCTAGGACAAAGCAAGGTCAAGGCCTTCTGTGGCTGCAAGCCCACCAAGATGTGGGTTGTAGATGCAGCCAGGGTAAAATGGGGTGCAGAGCCCACAATGGATGCTTGGGTTCACGGCGGTGGGCCTGGCCCAGCCTCGTCTCTGTGTTTCATCATCGGGGACCTCGGAGGCTTGCAACAAAGCCTTGAGGAGCCACAGCCTGCGAACTAGCACAAAAAGCCAAAGCCCCAATTTGCAGAGCTTGATGTCTTTCATGGTATAAATAACTCCACCACGACCAATTTTAGGTTTCTAGCTGCGTAACAAGTGGCCCACATATTCCTGAATGCTCAACAGTCAGCTCCCAGGAACCAGTAGAAGCTGGAACCAGCCCCCCACTAGGGGAGGGGAGTGGACTCGTGGCTCCCACAGGGTCTTTTTTCTGGCCTATCCTGGAGCCATCTGAACACAGGCCAGCCCCAACATAGCCTCCAAACCCTGGCCTGCCAGAGGCGACAAGAAACTTGGAGACAGACTGCAAACCCTCTACAAATAGGCCTGCCTTGGGCCTCTGAACACCACTCATGTGCCCCCGTTCCTCCCCCCCCCCCCCGCCAGCTGCAGGAGCAACAGGGCCCCAGGCTGGCATTCCTGGCATTCTCTCCACTGGGCTCCTGAGCCCCAGAGCAGAGGGGCTGGATCTGCAGCTGGATGCAGGCATATGAGCTCCCGGGCATTGAGAAAGGAGGACCCAGCACAGCGAGTTTGGGCACAGCCCCTGCCCTTCCTCTCAGCTCCGTGGAGGTGACAGTGACAAGGAGCAGTGTGGTCACGATGGGGACCTGACTCCCCCACTGCGCTGCCCAGCACAGCACTTAGGTGTGGAGGCCCGCCCGGGGGCGTTTGCCAGGCTGTGGAATCCGGGGTTGCTACTGGAGATGGTGATGTCACTGGCAGGGGTGGAGCCTCAGCAGTCTTGAGTTTGGGAGAAGCAGCACACTCACCCCGAGGTTGGAAGGGACAAAGAATTCGATGGCGAGGACCAAAGGGATGAGCGGGGCTCTGGCAAGGAGCAGCTGGGGGGCAGGGGGACTCCTAGAAGAGGGGAATCGGGCTGGGGAGTATCTAACCAGGTCTGACCTGTGCTGCCTGGCATCCACCTTTAGCCGCAGGTGCTGCAGAAAGCTCTTCCTGGCCTTGGTCCAGGCCCCAGAATCTCCTGGGAGATTGTGCTGGGCAGCAGGCCTGCTGCTGTACCCCTTTCTCCTCTCCTAAGCCCCGTGAGGGGCCGGGAGTCCAAGTTACAGGGCCAACAGGGCAGAGGCTTTCCCACATTTTTTTGGAAACAGGAAATTATTGGAAGGGTATAAAAGAAGTTACAGCAGCGGGCTGGGCGTGGGGCTCCGCGGTAGGTGCTGGCCTAGCATTCACGAAGCCCTGGGTTTGATTCCTCAGCACCACATAAAACAGAAAAAGCCCGAAGTGGCGCTGTGGCTCAAGTGGTAGAGTGCTAGCCTTGAGCAAAGAGAAGCCAGGGGCAGTGCTCAGGCCCTGAGTCCAAGGCCCACGACTGGCAAAAAAAGAAAAAGAATTGTTCACAGCGAGACAGGTACAGCAATAAATTAGGTGGGGGAAAGCACAGCATGCATCTCAATATTTTATATCATGTCTTTCCCACATTTTATTTTTGGTCAGCTGTGAGGCTTGAACTCGGGGCCGGGGGGCTTTCCCTGGGCCTCTCTGTGCTCAAGGCTAGTGCGCTACCACTTTCCTACCCAGGCTGGCTTCGAACCGCGATCCTCAGGTCTCAGCCTCCTGAGTAGTAGCCGGGATGACAGGCGTGAGCCCCGCAGCCCGGCTCTTCCCACACCTTCGCCAGGAGGCACGAAGGGCTCGGGGCCTCTCCAGCCGCCCGGGCCTGGGGGAAGGCGCAGCACCGCGCGCGTGAGCTCGAGCGGGCGCCCTGGGCACAGAGGGGCCGGGGCGGTGGCGACGGCCGGGCGGCCCGGGCCAGCTCAGCTTCCGCAGGCTGGAGACTGCGCCGTCCTGCGCGCCGCCGACGTGCGTGGGCACGCACGGGGCGCCCACCCCCTCACGCACGGGGCGCCCACCCCCTCACGCACGGGGCGCCCACCCCCTCACGCACGGGGCGCCCCCGTCACAGGCGCTCACCCACAGGGCGCCCCCATCTCTGCCCCCGCCCGCTCACGCGCGCTCACGCACAGGGCGCCCCCATCTCCCCCCCCCGCTCACGCGCGCTCACGCACAAGGCGCCCCCATCTTCGCCTCCCCCACCCCCGCTCACGCGCGCTTACGCACAGGGCGCCCCCATCTCGCCCCCCGCTCACGCGCGCTCACGCACAGGGCGCCCCCATCTCAGCCCTCATCCCCCCCCCCGCTCACGCGCGCTCACGCACAGGGCGCCCCCATCTGCCCCCCCCCGCTCACGCGCGCTCACGCACAGGGCGCCCCCATCCCCCCGCTCACGCGCGCTCACGCACAGGGCGCCCCCACCCCCCCGCTCACGCGCGCTCGCGCTCACGCAGGCGCGCTCGGGCCCCGCCGGGGCGGGCGGGCGCGCGGCGGGCGGGGGGCGGCGGGCGGAGCCGAGGCCTCGCGCCGCAGCCGCAGCGGACGCGGCGCGCGGCCCCCGCAGCAGCGCCGCGCGGAGCCGGGACCGCGGCGCGCAGCCCGCCCTCGGCGTCAGCACCGCGGACAGCGCCCGCCGCGCGCGGGTCCCCGCCGGCCCGGGCTCCCGAGAAGCCGCGCCGAGCTCGGCCCGAGCCCATGAGCACCATGCGCCTGCTGACCCTCGCGCTGCTCTTCTCCTGCTCCTTCGCCCGCGCCGCCTGCGACCCCAAGATCGTCAACATCGGCGCCGTGCTGAGCACCCGCAAGCACGAGCAGATGTTCCGCGAGGCCGTGAACCAGGCCAACAAGCGGCACGGCGCCTGGAAGATCCAGCTCAACGCCACCTCGGTCACCCACAAGCCCAACGCCATCCAGATGGCCCTGTCGGTGTGCGAGGACCTCATCTCCAGCCAGGTGCCCGCCGCGCCCCCCCCCCCGCCTTGCCCGCCCGCCCCCGGCCCCCCCCCACCACCCCAGCCCGCGGGCCCCAGCGGCCCCGGCCCCCCCCACCACCCCAGCCCGCGGGCCCGCACCCCAGCGGCCCCGCACCCCAGCGGCCCCGGCCCCCTCCACCACCCCAGCCCGCGGGCCCGCACCCCAGCGGCCCCTCACCCCCGCGGCCCCGGCCCCCCCCCACCACCCCAGCCCGCGGGCCCGCACCCCCGCGGCCCCCGCACCCCAGCGGCCCCGGCCCCCCCCCACCCCAGCCCGCGGGCCCGCACCCCCCGCGGCCCCGCACCCCCGCGGCCCCGGCCCCCTCCACCACCCCAGCCCGCGGGCCCGCACCCCAGCGGCCCCGCACCCCCGCGGCCCCGGCCCCCTCCACCACCCCAGCCCGCGGGCCCGCACCCCAGCGGCCCTGCACCCCAGCGGCCCCGGTCCCCTCCACCACCCCAGCCCGCGGGCCCGCACCCCAGCGGCCCCGGCCCCCCCCCACCACCCCAGCCCGCGGGCCCACACCCCAGTGGCCCCGGCCCCCCCCACCACCCCAGCCCGCGGGCCCGCACCCCAGCGGCCCCTGTGCCCCCCCCCCCCGCCTTGCCCGCCCGCCCCCGGCCCCCCCAACCACCCCAGCCCGCGGGCCCGCACCCCAGCGGCCCCGGCCCCCCCCCCACCACCCCAGCCCGCGGGCCCGCACCCCAGCGGCCCCTGCGCCCCCCCCCCCCCGCGGCCCCTGCGCCCCCGCCACGTGGCTGGGCTCGCTCCTCCGGCCAGGTGGGCCCGGGCATCTAGGCACAGGGCAGCGTCGGGACATCTTTGTTTCTACTTTTAGATCCTCCTTCCTGGGCTCCCCTTCCCCCGGTCCCCGAGCCTGCCATGGTCCAGATGCCACCGCGGGGGTGGTGGTGGGGACTGCGCATGTCGGAGGTGCCAGGGCTGAGCTGGGGGAGGGCACGGCAGTTCCCAGATGCCGCCTGTTGGAGCTGCCGCCCCTGGGCCGAGCCGCCTGCCGCATCTCAATGAAGCCACGCGGAGCTGCAATGCAGCCCTTTATGTAAGAGTCGGCGGGCGAGGGCGACTCTCGGGGCTCCGCGCCCAGAAACGGGCTCCAGCACACACGTGTGCCACTCGGCCAGGCTCGACCGACTGCACACACCTGCACGTGCCCACACCCACTGCCCGGATCCCAGATACACCTGCAAATGGGTGCTTACAAACACTGCTCCGATCACGCCTATCCCCCCCCACTAACATACGTGTGTCAGAGCACACAACACCTCCATACACGCCTCTGGCCCCGCTCCTGAGCACCTGCGGGGTCACACACATGCTCCACCCGAATGCTCATGCCCCCCTGACCAGCGGCTGGCTCCTTGCTGGCCCCTCTGGGTAGAGACTGGAGAGGAGGGCCTGGTGAGGGAGAAGCCGTCCAAACAGCCTCAAATGCAGTGGCCATGCTGGAGCCTGAAGCCCAGAGCCCCCCCCCCCCCCCCCGCACCTTGCCAGCCAGCCCCTGCTCCAGCCCAGGGCGCCAGGGGGTGAGAGTGGACAAGGCCTCGCGGCCAATGGCGTTTGTCACACGTTCTGGGGGCAGAGGGGAGATGCCATCAGCCGACGCACAGTGCGCCCGTCGGTGACCCCTCTGCACGGCCAGTGCCTAAAGTGGCCAGTAGCCGCCACTCACGCCCTCCGGGCACACCACGTGCCGCAGACTGCGTGCTGCCCCCCCCCCCCCTCACGGAAGTTGGTGGGACCTGTGGCTGTGGAGACAAAGGTGGAGCTGAGGCCAGAAACAGGCTCTTCCCGTGGGGTGGTGGGGTGGACAGCCCCTTTGGGTTCCCTGAGCCTCCTTGCCGAGAGAGGGGCTGGGGAAAGAGCCCCCATTCCGGGGGGGGGGCAAGCCGGGGGCTCAGAGCCACCCTCAAAGCGGGAGTCAGCACTCTAAGCCGGGCGTGGGTCTTGTTTTGTGCTGTCTCTTGTCCGGACCGTGGGACACTAGCAAAGGGGCCACATACTCTGTGGCAGCTCCTGGCGGAACTTCCTCTAAAGTTCCTGCAGGCCTTTCTGCCGCCTGCCTGCCTTGTGCCTGCATCCCAACCTCCTCTCTCTCACCCAGAAGGAGCAGGATCAGCCATTCCCCCAGCCCATACCAGGGTGGGCACAGGTGCAGGCTCCGGGGAAGCCACGGGGAGAGGCCTCTGCCCTCCCCACCAGGTCTCAGGACGTGGCCTAGGGCAGCCCCGTGTGGGGCCCGAGAGAGGGGCCGGCCGGCCGGGGAGCCACCAGCTACCAAGTGTGGTCGTAGCCCATAGATCTCTGCTCCGCCGTTGCCCCGACTACAATAGGTCTATGGACCAAGAACAGTGCTGGGCCCATTCCTCTTCCTCATGGGTGCCCAGGCCTGTGTGCACACAAAGGGCATCTTCTGCACCCTGCCTGCTGGCTCCAGCCCTTGCCGCCCCTGAGACCCAGCTGCACGAGTGCCCGGCCAGTCCTCAGCAGGCTGACCCTGTCTCCTGTGTCCACAGGTCTACGCCATTCTAGTCAGTCACCCTCCCACCCCCAACGACCACTTCACTCCCACTCCCGTCTCCTACACAGCCGGCTTCTACCGCATCCCTGTGCTCGGGCTGACCACCCGAATGTCCATCTACTCAGACAAGGTAAGCCTGACCCGGACGGGGAGCCAGTCAGAAATCTGCGTCCTGTGTCCAGCCCTAGACAGCCCGGGGCCACAGGAAGCTGACTGAGTTGGTCAGGAGCAAGCACTGAGTGCAGATGGGGGAAGGGTGAGGCCAGGGTTCCCCGAGGCGCCTCTGGACACACATGAGCGTGCACACACGCATGAGTGCGCGCTCGCACATGCCCTTCACAGACACACGCGTGTGCGTGCACGCACACATCCCCGCACTGCGTGCTAGCTCACACTGTCACATACACGCTCACAGGTCCTCACACCCACGCACTTTCACACTGCACGTACACGCGTGTCCCCACGCCGCTCAAGCACTGCGGTTTCCTGAAGAATTCACGCAGTCACCCCTGCTCTGCCAGCTCCGGTGCCGGAGACACACGCCCGTCGTCACACACTGTGGGTGTGAACCAGCCACACGCAGCGAGGGCCTCCTCCTCCTCCTGCACACCTGTACTCACACTCACACAGAGCGAGGCCGGCGGCCTGGTGGGTGGCGGGGAGAGGGCCCCGTGGCTGGAGATGGGGGGGCAGGGGCTTCCTGAGTGGGTGGGTGGGCTTTGCAAGAGGGCTCCGGAAGAGCTGGGAGAGAGGGCTCCGAGAGGAGGAGGGGCCTGGAGGAGTCACGTACTTCGTTGGCAAGGAGAGTGGTCCTCCATGTGCCCCCCCCCACAGGGCATGAACCGGAAGTGGTTACAGCGGGCTAGAGACAGCGTGGAGGGCGGCATGCTCTGGGGACTCGGGGCTCCTGCGGAACCCTCGCAGCCGGGGTGGCCCTCGATCTAACCTGGGCACCGGAGCTGGCGGAGCAGGGACGGCTACGTCAATTCTTCGGGAAACCGGGAGCTTGAGCGGCAGGGGAACTCGCTCCAGCTCGGGGAGTCAGTCTTTCATTCGCCACCCTCTGGAAGGACCCACCCAAGGGCATGTGCCCGGCCCCAAGAAGCCAGAAGGGCACTAGAGACTGCGTCCCACAGCCCTGCAGGCCCTGGTGCCTGCCAAGGGACAGCCAGGGGACGGTCTTGGAGGCGTGGGGGTGCCAGGCAGGGCTGTGCGGTGGCCTCCCTCCTGTCTGGAAGCCACAGTCCTGGATAAAGCTGCTTAAGAGGCTGACCTAGCCAGGCCCAGGGGAGCCTGAAAGGACAGATAGGTTTTCCCTTGGGTGAGGTGGAAGGGTGGCCAGGTTCCCGGGGCCAGAGGGAAACCGAGCAAGGCGAGATCACCTGTCCACGTGGACGTGTGGACAGCCCCCAAACTGTGTGTCCCCGTGACTTTGCCCAGCCTGGAAGAAAGAGGGCTCTCAGCCTGGTGACCGCAGCCTCTGTCGCCGCTTTGGGCACCGTGTCCTTACTTGTAGAGGGGAGGAAGTCGGTCCCACCACGGAAAGCAGCCTAGGGCAAGCGGGCAGCTGGGTCCCCCGGCACCAGCCCAGGAGGAACCACAGGCCCCTGAGGGAACCACGGTGGCAGCCACGCCCTGGCCCTGCGGGCCCCGCCCAGCCGCATTTCAGCCCCGAATGCAGCTATAACGTTTGGGGCAGCCCCGTGTGCGGCCCCAGTGGGGTCTTGAAGATGCTCTCCGAAAGGACTTTCTGAGCCGCGGCCGCCAAATGACGGTGGGCCGGCGGGGAGGCGCCCAGCTCAGGCACACTTGCACCGAGACCCGATGTCCACGTCCTGCTGGGCCGACCCCTCACTCTTCAGACTAGAAGATGAGAGAGGGAGTGGCAGGAGGCGGGGCTCCTAGGTGGGGGGAGGGAGCTGGTGGCCCCCCGGGGGGCCCGCGCCCCGCCTCAGCCTCCCCCGCTCCGCCCCCAGAGCATCCACCTGAGCTTCCTGCGCACCGTGCCGCCCTACTCCCACCAGTCCAGCGTCTGGTTCGAGATGATGCGCGTGTACAGCTGGAACCACATCATCCTGCTGGTCAGCGACCGACCACGAGGGCCGGGCGGCGCAGAAGCGCCTGGAGACGCTGCTGGAGGAGCGCGAGTCCAAGGTGAGGCCCGGCGGCGGGCGGGCCCTCGGCGAGCAGGAGCAGGCGGGCCGCGCCGTGTCTGTGGCTCCTCGTGAACACCTCTCTCTCCATCCTGCATGCTCAGCTCCACCGCGTCGGGCGGCGCCGCCCCGGCCTGTCCTCGGCTCATTTCACTCGCTTTTGCCATTAGTCGAAATCTCCTTCGTGTCAGTCCCTGCCGGGCGAGGGCTGGACCACCTGGAGCTGCGCAAACACCCCTGTCCCGCCCCGTCCTGTCCCGCCAGCCCCACCGGCCCCCGATGCCCCCCACCCGCCCCAACAGCCCCACACACCCCCTCCCCCCTCCCGCCGGCACCAGCCAGGTTCACAGAGGCCCCAACCAGACACCACCACACGACCACGCCCGTGCCCAGGGCCCGGCCCGCGGCGCCCACGGCTGCCCTTCTGTTTTAACGGCCTCCCAAGGACCCGGCCACCCCCTGCTGGGACAGAGGCCATGGCCAGCACTGACGCCATTCTAGGTTGCCACTTCCCCCCACCCTGCCGTCCCCTCCCCCCTCTGCTCCCTCCCACACCACAGGACAGTGCAGATGCCCCACTCAAGGACACACGGACACAGCCCCATCCTCCGGCCAGCCTGGCCCCATACCCTGCCACCGCCAGGGATCAGAGCCAGGATTTCTGGGGGGTCCAAGTGACCCCTGACCCTTCCCTGCCCACCCTGCATTTGACTGCAGGGCCCTGGACTCAGCACCGGGCCAGACTCCAAGTCAGCGGGAGAGGAAAAAGCCCTAGGCTCAGGCCGAGGGAGGGAGGGAGGGAGGGAGGGAGGGAGGGAGGGAGGGAGGGAGGGAGGGAAGGCGGGCGGGCGGGGAGCATGCGCTGTCCAAGAGTCAGAGCTGGCTTGTCCTTAGCCCCGAGCCTGGCCCCTCCCACCCCCGCAGGGCACCATGGGTCTGGGGAGTACAGGGTCCTGGGGCTCCCTCTGTGGGAGGTGACCGACTCCCAAGGACTCCAGCCTTCATGAGACAGAGCCCACACCCACATCCAACTCGCCTCCCCCTCTGGCACACCTGCCACACCTCACAGACTGCACCGACGTACACCCTCCCACCTGCTCACACTCACCTTTGCACACCCACTGTCACTCCCTGGACACCTAGGCACGCTGCACCTCAGAGACACTGGTGCACAGTCGACGCAGACACACGCAGGTGCACCCCAAGTGCCTGCTTGCCCACGCCTGCCAACACACACGCACACACGCACGCACACACACACACACGCACACATGCACACATGCATGCTCCGGCCCCAGCTCCTCCCAGACCGACACCCCCTGCAGGCGCCCACAGGCACACACGTCACGGGTCTGCGGGCGGACCTCCCCCGTGGGCACGCACGTGGGCTGGTGGGCCTGGGCACGCCAGTCAGTGAGAAGAGGGCCCTCCAGCTGCGGGAGAGGCAGGGGGAGACGGGGGAGCGGGAGGGACAGGGGACAGGGTCCTGGGGCTGCCGGTCCCCTCAGGACTGACGCGGGTGCATGACGGCGGGGGGGGGGGGGAGGGAGGGGTAGGTGGGACCCGCGAGGGGGGACGCGGACCAGGACTCCCCTTTCCCCAAGAGTGACTGTTCCCCCCAAGCACAGCTCTGCGGCAGGGAGCCCGGGGGCCCCCGCCCCCGTGTCCCCCCGCCCCTCCGCACCGCCCCGGCCCCCCCCACCGGCCCCGGGCCTCGGTGTTTGCGAGCTCCAGGTACGAGCCCGTCTGCAGACGTGCCGAGGAGGTGATGTGATTGCTTTAGCGCCGTCATTTTCAACCGTTTATAATCTTCTTCTGTGTCTGCATATTTTCTCTGTGCACATTATTCATCAGAGTAAAAAAAGGAACTATGAAAACCTCGACCAACTGTCCTATGACAACAAGCGCGGACCCAAGGTATATATGCATGGACGTGCACGCCACCCACGCCTAGCGAGCCCCACCGGCGTGCCTCCGCCACCGGGCGCCGTCGGGCCGAGAGGCAGGCGGCAGGCAGGCGGCAGGGGGCGGGCGGGGCGGTGTGGGCGCCCGTGGCCCACCCGCCTCCACCCGGGCCTGCGTCCTCGAGGCAAGCACGGCTGCAGGAGGCGCTGCTCTCTGGGAAGTGCATGCAAAACTCGGGGCCCACCGGGGTTTCCTTGCGAAACCCAGGGAGGACGCCCACCCCCCTGGCCACCCAGGGCCTGGGCCGCCCCTCGAGGGGCCTCAGCTGAGAGCATCTCCCGAGGTTTTGGAAAGACTGGCCCCGTCTCTGTTCCCGAGTGCATTCCAAAACTCTTCTATTTCTTGTCCGCTGCACGTCTCTTTCTAAGTCTCGGTCCACCTCAGCTTGCATGCCCAGAGCAAAAACGAGGACAGGAGTGAGCCGGAAAGGCGGCTCTAGAGAAGGCAGAGAGAGGCGAGAGGAGCGCAGGAGAGCAGGCAGGCTGGAGGAGGCGCAGGAGCGAGGTGACGCCTGCGGAGTGAGGAAGGCGCACGGCGCGGGCCGCGGCCCCACGCCGGCCCCCAGGCTCTGTGTCCCCCGCCCCGGCCCCCTGCTAACGCTCCCGCTCACACCACAGGCTGAAAAGGTTCTGCAGTTCGACCCGGGGACCAAGAACGTGACGGCTCTGCTGATGGAGGCGCGGGAGCTGGAGGCGCGGGTCATCATCCTCTCTGCCAGGTGAGGCGAGCCGGGCCGGTCCCCGCGCCACTCCAGCTGCGCGCTGTGACGCCAGCCCGTCCCCGGTCCCCCGCACACCCGCCCCCCGTACACCGGCCCGCTCCGCGTGCCCCTCCTTCGTCCACCCACCCGGTCCACGGTCCCTGGTGGCCACCTGCCCCAGGGTGGGCTTCGAGAGGGGCAGACGGACTAGACTCCGCGCCTAAGAAACCCCACCCTCAGACACACCCACGCCGACGCCTCCGGGGCCGAGGCCAGGGACGGGGCACGGCAAAGTGACAAGTGCGCACACGTCCAAGGCCACACCTTCCGACCGAAGGGTCGTCCGGGGAGAGCCCGGATGACGAGAGGCCTGGGGACAGCAGGCTGCCTCGGGCCAAGGCCTGGCCTTGGGGAAAGAGCCCACAGGAAAGATCTCTCGACCGCAGGGCACGAGGAGAGGGAGCCTGGTGAGGCAGAACCGCAGCCCCCGCCCGGGGCCCCGGGGCGGAGGAGGGCCCTTGTGGACGCCCCTCCTGTCCGCCCCGGGCTGGGAGCCCCGCGGGGCCGGCTCGGGGTGAGCAGGGCGGCTGGCCAGGCCCCGGGGAGCGCACAGCCCCGCGGGTGGGAAGGCAGGAGCCATGCTCAGCCGCAGGACAGGCCGGAGCTGGGCTCCCGGAGCCGGGGCCAGCAGGCACGCGTCACCGCCCCCACACCGCACCTCGCGCAGCGCCAACCCACCCACCGCGCTCGCCTCACAGGAAGGGCCCGCAGCCTCGGTCGAGAGCGCTCCAGCGGGGTCTGGAGACAGAGGCAGGCCGCGGAAGCCCCAGGGAGGGCAAGCCCTCTCACGTTCAGATTCCTGCCACCGGGTATGAGGAAGCGCGGATCCGTGGCACGGAATGAAAGAGGGCTGGGCCGGGTGCCCAAGCAGAAGGCGGCTTCGTCCCGATAGGGCCACCTCGGAAACCCACTGACCCACAGCCCTTGACCTGCTTGCCCCTACATCGTAGTTGGTAGGATGCGAGCCAGAGAACACTTGTGACACCAACCCATGGAACTCACACCCACGCCCCAACGGGGGGGGGACCCCAGCCCTGCCTTCCCCTGGGCCCCAATGCAGCCCCCAGGGACTGCCCCTTCTGGGGGGAAGAGCCCATCCCGTGTAGACAACAGCCAGCGTTAGGGCAGACCTGC